>NW_010427763.1:21732-36546 GCF_000710305.1 Buceros rhinoceros silvestris | reverse complement strand
AGGCTTCAGACTCAGTATTTCCCTCTGGAGTGGTAGATCTGTGCATTTCTAGCTGCACAGAAGCACAGCTTCAGTGAGAGGAATAAAAATTACTGCATCCAAAGGTTTTTTTTAGACACTAGTCATCAGGCTGCCTTTTCTTTGGAAAAGTGGGTTAAGATGAAGTAAAAATCCTGTCAGATTCAGGGGGCATAAGTAACCTTCTTACTGTTACATGAAAATATAGATGGCTGCACTACTCTCGTAAGTCAGAAGGAAACTGTGCATGCTGTTCTAGCTTTGTTTTCTGAACAGGACACTGCTAAGCATTGATTCCCATACAGACTTAGGTCAGACTTAGCTGAACTACAGATATTGTACATATATTGTCAGTTCATTTTGATTGGATCAAGAAGGAATTTTTTGAAAACTTATGTAACAGACTGTCTGGGACAATTCTGATGTCTCTTCCTAGAGTTTCCCAGTATAGTTTCACCTGATGGCTTTGTGTGGTGAAAAACAACTAATGTTGTTTCAATATGGGGCTTGCAGCCTGAGATACAGGGAGTGTTTTAGCTAGCTTGTAACCTTTCCTCTTTTCGTGGTCTGTTTGCTACTTAACCTTCTGGTAGTCAGCTCTTTTTAGAATGGTGTACTGAGGGAGGTACAGTTTTAGTTTTACAGGTACAGGGTTTTTTTTTTTTTGCAACAGTTTTACTGAGAACTTTCTCAATACTCCAAAGGAGTCTTCAGTTCTGTGAGGAACTAGGATCAAGTTTAGTCTAGTAACTTCAGCACTACCTATGTCTCACACTTTTTGTGTATTAAGCCTACTTTCTTCTTTGATTAAAGGAGGTCTTTGTGCTGATGCACTAGGCAGTTATGGGCCTAACTGTGGCTCTTTTTATTCTGTGTCTGTTCCTGCTTCCAGTTCCCTGGTACCTGCTACCTCAGGTAGTCAGGGCTCTGAGGAGTTTTTCAGACATAATCTAAATGCAAGGCAAGTTCACTCTACCTTCTCTCACTTTTCTCAAAGAAGAGAGAACCCTCCTACTTGTGGGTTGATGGAATAATCCCCCTTCAAGGGGTTTTGTAATGGATATGGAGAGGATGGTGTTCAAATATTTAGGTGTGTGTGGTGGTTTTTTTTTTTTTAAGAAGCCTTTCATACTTGAGTAAATTGGGACTATTGAATTTCACTTGCTCAGTTTTCAAAGGATTAAAGTTAGGATTGTGCCTTTAACTGTATCTCTTGTATCTCCAAACTTAAATCTTTTCATGTGATACAAATGAATCTTAACACTTAAATGAATCCTTAATACTTTCCAACTGTTCTTACTACACATGTTCATTCCTTCTAGATTGTGTACTTTGGGATACCAGTTTTAGTTGCCTCCTGGAGTTGGAAGGTGGTTGTGGATAGTTTTTTCTTTTTTAATTAAAACAATTCAGTAGTAAAGAATTCTCTTTTACTGTCTTTAAATGAGTGACAGTGGCTCTTAGAGTTGCATCCTTCTTTCAGCAGTTTATGATGAGAGGACTGTAGTTAGCTCTGCAAATCTGCGGAGAGTAATGGTTATATATGCACTTGTCGTGTCTGAAGTATTTTAATAAGTCCTGATTAGGGGTACTTTGAAACTACACTGGGAAACTCTAGGGAGAAACAACACTTTTATCTCTTCTGAAAGATGATAGGTGGCTGTGAACACATAGGCCTGAGGAGCGTAGTGTTTTCATTTATCACCACTTGCTTGTATTGTACTATCTTTTAAGTATAAACTGTCCTGGAGTCTCTAGTCATTACTGTTCAAGATTAAGCATCCTATCCAGCATCAGAGCTTTCCCAATTATGCTGTGTAATCTGCTCAAATACCATGAAATAGTGTAGTGACCTTCAGATCAGGTCTATGCTGTGTTTTTGTTTTAGCGTTTGGCTTGTGGTTGTGTGTGTTGTAGGAATTTTTTTTTTAAAGAAACAAATATTTAATACAAAATCAGGTTAACAGGCCTGAGCATCAAGTTTGTCAAGATCTTAAATAGATGCAAATCTGAGAGGGATTGTCACTGCCAAGTTAGTCAACTGGTTACTTTTAACATATTGTCATTTTACATAAACATCATTGTTAAAGTATTAATTTACTGAGCTACTTTGTATGATCTGTCAGTTGAGTTAGGATTTTTCTTTTTGCTGAGAGGCTGTTACTGAACTTTATCAGCAGAACACCAGTTATTAGCACCTGTGTAAAGAAATTCATTCTCTGTTAATAAACCAGTAGGGGGCATTCCAGCTCAGTTTCTTGAATGCCTCTTAATTTTTATGAAGGGTGTGTTGGATTTCTTGGCAAAGCATGCCCTTGTGTAAAAGGTTTTTTGTAAATATCTGCAGTTCATACAAATTGGCAAGATAATGCCAGAAACCATTAGGCTTACTATTAAAGGGCTCTTTGATGTCAAAAAGGAAGAGCCTTAATTTTGCCATGCTTACATGAATTATATATACTGATCAATACAGAACATGAGTATTGTATTGTCTTTGCTTCTTTAAAACATACTCAGTACAGCTGTGCTGAAAACCTACTTCTTCTCTTCAAGAACCAGTGAAAAAGACCCAGATTTGTTCCAGGATCTATCTGAATTTATGGCTTTGAAAAAGGAGTCTGCTTTTGTGTGTTCAAATTACAGTTTAAAGCAGTAATTATACAGAGCCTTCAGGTTCACCTGTCGTATATATTTGCTTGAGGGTCTTACTGTCACTTCAGCTGCAGGCTAGTGAATTGTTTGTGATCCAGGAGGTCTGGCCTCTCTTTTTCTGTATGTTTTAGCTGGTTTTGGTTTTGCCTACTTTTGCTTCTTGTTGTGATGACTTCATTCTCCTATCAGTGGTTCAGCCTGGAGTATCAGTAGTTGGTTAAGAGTGCCTCTTAGTTATACCACTGAGTGCTTTGTGGTAATTTTAAGTTGAAGTTAATTAGTTGTGTTATTCATGAACCTACATTTCTGTGTACTTTAATTTTCAATCACTCTTGTCATAACTACAGGTCACCTAACTGACTTAAATGTAGTTGTTTTGAAATTAAAAGGAATCATAAGTGACTGGGCTGTGGTAAAATTTTTTCGTGTGCTAAGCTAGTCAGAAAATAGGCTAGGAAATACTGTAGAAAATGCTAAGGTAAAGAGGCATGAAAAATCTTTCTCATCCACAGAGTATTTCACTAGGATTAAATGGGAATTCAGTTAATTCTCAAGTAAAATCTGAAACACTGGATTGAGAGGTTTCGTTTTGCACATCCGTGTTTATACTGTAAAGGTGTTTGTTCTCATTAGGTACAATGAAGCAAATCTTCCATATAATTGCATTAGTGATACGTGACATTAAAGCTTAATTGGCTTATTTTAAATATCTTGCACATCAATTTCTTTTAGATTGTGAAAATTGAAAAGGTCACAAGAGCAGTTTAATATTCCAGGGTGAGAGATTTCAATTTTAGTACAATTTGTAGAGAATTAATTAGGAAACATGACTAAAAGAAAAAAGCTGTTGAATGCAGATTAGGCTGTTCATTAGAGTATAAAAGCTGAGGCATCTTGAAGTATTGTGGAAATTAAATTGCAAATTTGGTAAGTACCTTGATTGACTTTTTAAAAATTATTTTTATTTTAAAAGTAGAACTTATTGTAGTTGTTCTTCAGGTGTAGACTTAATACAGTTGCCGTTAAGACACTCTGAAATAAAATGCGCTGCCTTTTTTTATTGAGTTCTCTTAACCAGTGTGGTTGTTTTGCAGGAGATTGATGAAGCTTGCAAGAGGATAAAACGTGAAATTGATGATTTAGGCCCTGAAGTTGGTGACATCAAAATCATTCCATTGTATTCTACTCTTCCACCGCAGCAACAGCAAAGGATTTTTGAACCTCCCCCACCAAAAAAACAGAACGGAGCAATAGGAAGAAAGGTAAGCCATACCCTGTTTTTTAGTATGCTGTTCAGCAACTACCTACTCAGTTGTGTGGCAATTAAATGAGTTGCAGCTGAATTCCCCCTTTTTTTTTTTTAGAAGCCTTAATAATCCAGTATTTTGTCACCTTAAAATTCTTAGATAACTTGGAATTTGTTTCTCAGTGCAGATTCAGAATTCTGACTTCTGTCTGTAAGGCCAGAATGTTCTAGTAACAATTTGATTTGACCAAATGGAAGTGGCAGTTCATTTAAGTTTCTTATGAGAAACATGATAAATCAGATTAAATACTGAATCTGATAACTGTATGATTTATGTGGAGGGATGGGATTTATTTCTTGCCTAAGTAATTATTCTGAGGCGTAGGTTTTTTTGGGAAACAAAATGGACTTATCTCTTCAGGGGTCGTTATCAGGCAGGTTTTGTCTGTTTCTCAAAGTTTCTGAAAAGGTGCAAGTTAAAACAAGTATGTTGAAGAGGTTCGTGTTTTCTGTGGTAGTAAATGAGGAATTGAGGTTCTTTCATTGGGCAAAATGGATTGAGAAACTGAAAAACTTTAAATGGCACTAGTGAATATTCATCATAAAATTAATAGTTCAATTCCTGAATGCTCACATAAAGCACATTAGAAACTATGTGGATATTGCTCTAAAATGGAACATTTGGAAGGAGTCTTAATAGAGCTTCGTCAAGTTAAACTAGTGCTTTATGAAACTGAAGTGATCCCAGAGTTGAGATTTTGAAGGTCAAAGCCGAATCATACTGTATGCTCTGGGCAGGGTTTGTTCCTTGATGATTTGCGTTTTTGTGCAGTACAATGCATGTATAATGTTACTGACAATTTTCTAGTGTTCTGGAAGAATAAATCACTAAATAAATTTAGTGAAATGATCTTCTTTACTGTTGAAGTTGACTGCAGAAAGCATTCAGTCTGAAATCAAGAAACCGATGCTGCAACAGGGTTGTATTAGCAAATGACTTAATTGAATGAAAATGCTTTTTAGTGATGAACAGGTCTATAGCTGTGTATTTTATTGAATTTTCATTCATGTTTAAAACTGTGCACTTCAAAATAGCTTCTGGTTTTCTTGATAAGAGGATAACAGGTGCAGTGGAGTTTTTCTTATGTTGAACTGACAAAGCCAGTACCATCTCTCAGTGTCTGAGAGGAAGGCACTCTGTGTAGCAACAATTTTACTACAAGAAAAATTGCCATGCTGGAAAGAATCAACTGTAGGCAAAAGCAGACTCAAAATACATAAGCAACAGATTCAGACCTATAAGGCTATTACGGGTTTTGGATGGGGTTTTTTGATGGGGTTTTTGTTTGCTTTGGTTTTTTTAAAAAAAGACCATTTTTCTTCTTTGCCTGCTTTGGCTGAAATGTTCTGGCTTCTGTGTTTTGGTTTGTATCTCCGTAACAGATACAGTAATGAGTGAAAGTGTGTCTGTGTGTGTTGTAAATTTGTTTAAATGTTTTACTTTCAGTTAGTCCTAATGATCAAGATATGTAAAGTAGAACCCTGTGCTGCTGTGTCTCTACTATCTTACAAAATGTCTTCTTTCACTCTCCCTGTGGGAGTTGAACCTAGTTTTTTAGAACTGCTGAGTAGAGCTAGCATGAGGTCTGAATAATTTCAAAGGCTGTAATGGTCTTTTATTAAGTGCTTGCAGTATCTCAATAAGTATCTTCTGAGCTTTAACTTCAAGAAAGAAAAGTAAGATACTAAAATTTGTGTGGCATCTTGGAGTAGTGATCAGCTAGTACTGATACAGCTTTGTAACTTAGCACTTCTTTTGTTGTCTTAGATGTCCTATGCAAGAAATCTGAAGATGAAAGATTAAAAAAATGCTTTTACTAGTGTACAGTTAGAGTATTTAATTTATACTGTGGAGGAAGATGAAAATGACTTAACGAGAAGCCTTTCTACTCCCCTTTTCTATATTATCCCTTATTCCCAAACTGCTTTCTGTTTTCTGTTACAGGATTCTTAAGCAGTACTAGTTAATACATGTGCGATACTGTTGTTTTTATATATAGTACTATGCATATTTTAATATTCAAAGTAACTAGTTTAATTTCTCAAACTCTTTGGTGTAGCAAACTTAATCTGGTATTTAAAAACATTTTTAATGTCACCATTTCAGTAATTGCCAAACTCCAGTTAGAGCTAATTAGGTAGAATGTATTATTTTATGTGTAGCACTACTTTCATGTGTTTGATTTCCAAGTAACTTTGTATTTTTATTTAGGCTTGAAATACGTGGCATGATTTCCTCAAGTTTTTTCTTAAATTTCTAGTATTTTTACATTTGTTATGGTTTTTAAGCAATGTGACATTAACAAATGAGATCTGTACATACAACAGAATCCACTGTGTAAATAACTGATTTTTTTCTTCTACCTTTGGAAAATTCTGTGCGATCCAAGTACAACTTTAGTTTCTGGGCCTTTGTGGACTAAACGTACTGACAGTATGGAGTTACTGTTACTGAAGTATCCTAATAGAAACTGGGCCTTAAAAGCAGGACCAAAACCTTTTGTGGCTGCTCTGTAACTGGTATTTGAAGATTCTGGGTATGGATGCTTCTGTATGTCAGTAGATCCGGAAAATGCTGTGATGTTTTTAGATAAGGCACTTTTTTGTAACAGCAAGCTGGATGTGGATTTGAATAGCAGTTTTGTAAGTAAAATATTTGCCCTTCTCTTTCTCAAAACTGAAAGTTGTAATATTGCTAGTAGAGATATAGGGGAGCAGAAATGGTGGACAAAAATTGCTAATTTCAATAGAAATTTATCTGCTTGATTTCAGATCGTTCTGTGAAAGTGTCGGAGCATAGCTCCGATGAAGGAAAGTTTGCTGAATATTCTTGTTGCAGAGACAGAAGTAGAACTCCTCACCTTCAGGACAAAGGAGTTATATTTACTGTTCTATTTTTCGACAGGTGGTTGTGTCCACTAATATTGCAGAGACATCATTAACAATAGATGGTGTTGTGTTTGTGATTGATCCTGGCTTTGCAAAGCAGAAGGTAAATACAATTTCATTTTCTCTTTATAGTGGGAAAGTTAGTGGAATCTAATTTGCTCAGGTAGCTCTTCCCTTTGTGAACACTGATAGGTCTTTCCCAATTGAAATCTTGACCTTGGTGGTTTCATTTTTACTTTATGGTATGTTTGTGCTTAAGCTGCAAACTTCAGTTATCTAGAGCTGTCCAAAACAATGCAGTGTAGAAGAATTTTGTTTTCAGAAAATGGAAATGTGAGGATTTTCAGGGTTAGGCCAGGGATTTCCTAGATACTTAGGAAGGATGGTTTTATACTGTGTGTCTATGCTTGAGAATGCTCGAGTAAAATCAAGAAAGTAAATAAAAATGGAGCTAGAAGCCACCTTTTAAGTCATGTTAGCATAGAAAACTTCAGCAATAAAATGAGAAGAGAGAAGTGATACCTAGGGTAGCACTGTTTCTTGTCAGTATTTATCACATACCATTTTAGCCCTGGACGTTGCTATCAAGATTGTATTGTGCTTCTTGGAACATCATGGGATGTTCAGAGGAACTGAAGTAGCTTTCCAACAGTAAAGGCAATAGCTAAGGAGTAAAATACAAATCTCTTCATTTATTTTTCTTTTCACTATCTAAAGTGTCTTTATAATCTGGTTTCTTAGACTTTTCCTTTAATAGTTGTACGTGTCACTCTTTTAGACTCGTGCAAAATGGGAGATAGAGCAAAATGTGAGTACAGTCAATGCATCTCCAGGCACAAGTTTCAGTCACCATTTAGGATGAGGTTTTTTTCATAAGTGGCTCTTATACTGGAAGAATACCTTCTGTCATAAGCAAGAAAGTTTTTGTACATGTTTTATATCTGTTCATGCCAGGAGAATGTTATGGACCTGAGAACATCTTCAAATGAAACTAGTGACTGCTGGGGTTTTTTGTGTTTTGTTTTTTTTTTTACAATAGGCACCCTAATGAGTTGGCAAAGTTGCCGTTTATGTATGATTGCAATGGAAATTTTACGGTACATTCCAGCATATAGTTTGTACTCTGACAGTACAGACTGGAATACAGTCTTGCTTTTTCGTCAGACTGTTTTTTACAGTTGCGTTCAACCTTAATGTTCTAGAGATCAGAAAAGCCTAATGTTATTATTCAACCTTCCTGTTGTATCAAGACAGCTTTTTTTCATGGAATTATTTGAGCATTGAGAGTGTGTTTAGCATTCTATAGAACAAATTGGACATGTCTCTAAAAATAAACAAATTTAAGGAGGGCAGGGAACCTGGCAGGACTCGTTAACAAATGAATAAAAAGTAAATGCTGTCCTCTATGCAGTTGTACGTGAGGCTTTCTGTCACTGATCCACAGGCTTTTGTAGCCAACTTTTTCTTCTCTCAGATACATACAACTTGCGATTTCCTAGTCAGAAGCTGTGTTTGAAAATAAGTTTAAAGCAGTCTTTTTTTTATATAGTTGTCTTATCTAGGAGCAGTGTTCATTCTTTTCCTTCTTTCCTACTCTGATTCCACTTTCCAATAGGTATACAATCCTCGAATCAGAGTGGAGTCTCTCTTGGTGACTGCGATTAGTAAAGCTTCCGCTCAGCAGCGAGCTGGCCGTGCTGGTCGTACAAGACCAGGCAAGTGCTTCAGGCTTTATACAGAGAAGGCTTACAAAACTGAAATGCAGGTAAGATTCCTTTTTTTTTAATATTATATATAAGAGCATCTGATCGATACAGGGAGAAGAGTACCATGCTACCAAACAAAATCAGAATTTGAATGCTTGTTTGTTTAAGTGGTTGGAAGAGCAAGTGTTCTGAATATTCTTGTTTTTTCCCTTCTCCCCTTAGGACAACACATACCCTGAAATTTTGAGGTCTAACTTGGGATCTGTAGTATTGCAGCTCAAGAAGCTTGGTATAGATGATTTGGTGCACTTTGATTTTATGGATCCTCCAGGTACCTCTTTCTGTTTTATCTTGTCTACTGTGTTATGTTTTGACTTCTGAAATCTTTATTTTGGTAAGTGTTTTGTGTAATAACACAACTGCATAAATTCTTCCATGTTTTTATTGTAATCTGTAATGCCTTTTGTTTATCCTGAAATTTAGTGCTCTGTCTTGCCGAAGCAAGCTGCTTGTGTTTCTGTCTCTATAACAGCTTTTAACGGAACCAAGGAATCTACTGAATGCCTCTTACTTGCAGAGGATAAGACAAAATTATGGGCATTAAAAAATCCATTACTTGATGCGTGGTTTGTTTGTCTTTTACTTACCACCTTGATTGCACATTCTAATTGTGCATCAGTTAACAACCGTATGTAAATAAAATTGGCTAACATTTTTAAAGTTGAAAAAATGTTTTGGCCCAAACTGTAAGATTAATGTGCATCTCCTAAGTGCTGAATGTTCATATATGATTTAAAAACAACAGGGTTATTGCTAATAAAAAGCATAGATCAGCCATATATAAATACATCAAATTTGATTGTGTCTTCCACCTAAATTAAAAATATCATTTATAATCTCTAAGCTTTTAAATAGCTCTACAAAACAGTTGAATTTTTTGCTCTGCAGCATGTATGATAGCTTAGGAAGAAGGCTTTTGGGTTTCCTTTTGTTTGTGGGTGTAATACACACTTGCCGCAAGGAATGCGGGATTAAGAGCAAGTTGACATGGCTGACTTTTAGGACTGCGTATTTTATATGGAACAAGGGAAAACGCATCAGTGCATTGAGGGGGAAGTGATGTTACTGTGATACTGAATATTTCACAATGCCACTGCTGTCTGAATTTTGAGAAGCAGTTATCTTCAAATATTCAAAGCTTTTGATCCAGTTAAGAGCTCTTCTGAATAAATCAATGTTTTTTATCCCCCCTCCCCCAATTTGTATTTGGCTGTATAATATATAACTGAATTTGGTAAAAATTCTGTGTTTGGGAGTCAGTTGAATGGAGGAAAAAAAACTTACGATGGCTTGTAATAGTCTTGTGTTTCCTTTTCTTTTGCTTATTCAGAGCAGTTTGTTTAATGTGCCTACCTTATTTTTTTTCTTTCAGCTCCTGAAACTCTGATGAGAGCATTAGAGCTTTTGAATTATCTGGCTGCTTTAAATGATGATGGAGACTTGACTGAGTTGGGATCCATGATGGCTGAATTTCCATTGGACCCACAGTTGGCTAAAATGGTTATTGCAAGTTGTGACTACAACTGTTCTAATGAGGTCCTATCTATTACTGCCATGTTGTCAGGTAATAGCAGGGAAAAAGAAACTAAACAAACTGCAAATACTCAGTTTGGGGAAAATTTGAGTTTTCCACATGAAAACCATTATCAGTGTAAATACATTTCTAATAAAATTTATTAAATTATTCTAGTTTTATATAGGGGTTTAATCATTATGAGTTTGCATAGAGACCTTGAAGCTAGTGAATAATGTTATTAAGAAATTAACATGCATAAGATGCTCAAACAGCTTGCTCCTAACTTTAGTTAATGTATATATTTGAGTTGATAGAGGGGGAAAAAATCAGGCTAGTGGAACAGAAATTTCTTTTTAGGCTCATAGTCAGGACAAGAAACGTCAGCTCAGCCACTCTGTTTTTAAGGCAGTGAAATTTATTTTGTATTGTACATTCTTCTGCACTTTGATAAATCTCAGTATTTCCAAAAGGATTACACTGTAATTTATATTAAACCATAAGCTTGTACATGAAATAGTGATAAATGTTTTCAGTCATTGACAAAGCTGAAGAACAATCATTTCTTTTAAAAGGAAGAAAGAAATTTCAAGGGAGGTTATATATTTATAAGAATTAATTTGTGTGCACAGCTGTACTTTGCTGCTGCGTTATGTGAATAGCACTGCGTCAGATCGGAGCTGCTTGTCAAGAGAGCTTGATGAGAGGAAAATGTTCTCAAGCATGTCTTGCATTTCATTTCCCGGTTATCTAGAACTGACTTAGTTTTCTAGGTAGCTGTCATAGGACGAATAGCAAGATTTAGTCTGAAGATGGGGATGTTCTTACTGATAACTACTCTTGTGTCTTTTGGGTGTGCTATTTTACTGCACTCTTCACAGCGCAGGGGTACTGGTTACATGTATGTGCTTAACTTGCTTGAATAGAGAAAGAAAAAAAAATGCCTTGGCTAATCTGTTGCTTCAGTTTAGTCTTACAGTATACTTACGTGAAAGCTTTTAAGAACAAGCTAAAATGTTTGTTGCAGAGTTGTGATTGTTCAGACTCAGAGCAGATGGGCAGGGCAGAATCGTAATTTTTTTTTAATAAGATGGTGGGCTTAATTGCGGAGGTGGTGGTAGGTTGGTGCCTGTCTTTCTCTTCCCTTCTTCCCTCTACCCCCAATCTCTACTACAGAACAGTAAGTCTAGTATTTTTCTCTATTCTCTTCAGCTGATTTATCTTACTCCTTTTTCTGTTTACCTTTTGCCAGGCCATGATACTGTTTTTGTTTTAAGGCACAGTAAATGTCTTAAGTATTTTTTTATAAATTGATTGAACCTGTTAATATATGGGTTGTGTAACTAATTTTGATCTTAAACAAAACACAGTCCTAATGCTTGTGAGGACTATTCCCAAAGTAAACAGTGTTCTAAACCAGCGACATGACTGTATGTTACGATGCCTTATGTCCGCATAAAGATCGTCAGGCTCTGAATAGCAATTCATGTATTAATAGTTTGGACTGAATGGAAAACTAGGTACCAGGAAACAGCAGAAAATAGCATTGAATAAATAGCAGATTAAAAGATTGTACTTGGTTTTATAGAAGCTCTTGTGTCCTCATGGGTAGAAAGTGCTATTACTTATTCAAAACAATGAGTTAAACTAGTGATAGAATAATTTGGAATTTGCTTTTATTAGTCTGAGTTTGAAATTAAAATATGCTTTGAATTACCGGTTTTCAAATGCAGGACTTAAGATACAGGGTGTTTATTTTGCACCTGCATTTCCATCTGCTTTAGTGCATTGATCTTCCTTGATTTTTTTACCACGTGATTCATTGTTGCAGTGGGTATTTTTTTTTTTTTCTTAAGTTCCATCCAGTATTGGACATGGTGTATTTTTGGGATGTAGTGTTGTGGGGCTTTTATGGGAATTAAGAACGAAATAAAGTAAAATCACATAATACCCCACAAAAAGGCCCTCATCTGTTAGGGGCAGATGGGTTGCAAAATCTCACGTTCTCATGAGATTGGTGGGCTTCAACTATGAAAGGCTATTGTAGTCCCAAACAGCTGAAAAAAATTTATTGGAATTTGAACTCTTAAAAATTACATCTGCTTAAAACCAAACTGATTTTTTTTTCTCCTGTAGATCTCAATAAAACAAAGATCTCTTACTTTCAACATCGTGTGAATTAGTGTTGATATTTCAAACTTATCAGAGTGTTGACAGACCATGAATTAAGTTGGCAGCAATACTATTTGTGGTCTTTGGTAGTCTTTAATTGGAAAGGGCATGTTAAAACATGATTTTTGGATTCAAGTCAGACTGAATCAGGTTTATATAAGAGAATATAGTGATAGAGAAAGGTCATCACATGACAATTTTTTAATTTTTATTTTAAGTAGTACCAAAGGACGGTTTAACCTTCCACCACTACCGCTACCATCACAACCTCTAGACTTATTAATACGTTCATTCACATGTTTCTGTATACCAGTGCTGATAACAATACCATCTGGAGGAGGGCTTGGCTTTACTAGTGTGTTCTGTCTAGTAGTGAACTTGTGATAAAACTCATGTTTGTTTCGACTGTGCTAGGACAGTACAGTTTCAGAACTATCATCTTTCCTCTGTCCATAGCAGCTTTCTGAGAAATTTGCAACTAAAATGTTTTGTTATCTGGGGTACTAGCTTCTGGTAGAGCTATCAGCACTGGGTCTTGAACTAAGATCTGTTTAGCCTTCCACTATACATAGGCAATCTTGATGGCCTTCAGACTAGAGATTTTAATGCCTACGTATAGTTCTATTAAAATAATCAGGTACTCTGTAGCTATGAAACCCTCTTGTCTTACAGATGTGGTTAGGTGTTGATGTACCAAATCAAGGTAGTAAACAGTCCAAGATGCAGTTGGAGGCCATCCTGCCCTGCCCTATGCTCTGTGAACTGACCTAGCTAGGCCTTGTTCCTCTATCTGTGAATGCGTGACTCATCGATATGGGCGTTTGTGTTGGGCCCATACCAACCTTGTTTAGTCCCACAGTGTTTTGTTCGCCCCACGGAAGCAAAGAAAGCAGCAGATGAAGCCAAGATGAGGTTTGCCCACATAGATGGAGATCATTTGACGTTGCTGAATGTCTACCATGCTTTCAAACAAAGTAAGTGTGCACCTGTTTTAGAAAACTTCTTTGTAATACTTTGTGCTGCCAGCTTTCGTTCCCTGGTTCCAAGGACAGTTGAAAGGCTAGGTCTTGTTTTTGAACCATTCTATTTAAGTACATAGAAGAGTTATTTAAGTGCTACTTGCCTTTGCAGGGGAAACAAAACAGAAAACTAGCCAAGAGATCATGTAATAAACGGATGAGTGTGGAGACAAGGCAGGCTTTTAAATCAATGCTTGGGTAACTTTGGACAGAAGGAAGTAAGCGTTCCTGTGATTAAGAAATATTGGAAGTTTGTTATCTGACATTAATTATAGAAAAATCTGCGTAATTGCATGGTAATTTTTCAGGGAAAACCATGCAGAAAATACTGTGGATTTGGAGAAGAGTGTTCCTATAACCAAAGCCTTTTTAATCCTAACTCTTTAATATAGTTAGAAATTCGGTAATAAGGCCTCAGGATGGATTGAAAGGCAGAGGGGTGATGTATCAACAAGAAGTAACTTAGAGTCATACTGTACATTTATTTACCTCATTTTTGTGTGGTACAGTCCTCCTCAGTATAGCTAAAGTGTATTTTGCAGCTTGAAAAAGATGGGAATGAACAGATGAAGCTAGGATGTCTCTTTGGAGAAAAAAAAAAAGTGGCACGCTTTTTTTAACAGTGATTTGTCCTGGTGGTAAGTAAAAAGATTACTCTTAACTGCCATCCAGGTTAAAGTAGGTGCTCCAGTTGCGTTTTCTTATAAGCAAGCAAAAAAGCAAGTCTTTCACCCAGAGTAAAAAGAAATATGTTACTTGGGGCCCCTTTCTGTTGCAGCTTTGATCTAGAAATTTTGCACTGAAAAATTCTAGCACTGTCATTATGTGGCAGTCCAGAAGTGGTGAAAAGACTTTTAGAGTGAAAGTCCAAACAAAAGTATTGAACCTATTTACAGCAATAGCTGAGAAACTCCTAGTAAACTCTGACTTTGAGACATCTGTTGCTTTTGGTTTTTGCATCTGGTTTTTCTGTTAGCTTTTTAATTGACAGAATCCAGCATGTCTTGCAGACATGTTGTGTGTGTGTGTTTTTGGAAGCCACTGCTTTCATGCTCAGGTTACTGAGGGATGGGATTATTTGGGGAATAATATTTTGTTTTGTTTCACTGAGAAATTGAGTAGGATTTCTGGGATTCAGGATGAGAAGACAAATTGCTGCTATTGTTAGAACAATATGAAACAGTTATGGGTCTTCTAAAATGCACAGTTTGAATGGCACAGAAAGTGACATGCTATGGTACTTCAATTACGATTCTACTGTATAGTATACAAAAGCTCCAGCATTCATACTTCGCTTTAAATATAATCCGTAAGATAAAGTCCAGAAACAATTTAAATTTTCTTCAAATTATGTAACCTTCCTTCTTTTCAATGCAAATTAAGAATAGCCTCTCTTTGTACAAGAGATAGCTTTTAAGTTTTAATTTTCGTTAAGGCTGGTTTTGTTGGATTATTAAAATGACCAAGATTAGAAGAGCG
>NW_010427763.1:0-21649 GCF_000710305.1 Buceros rhinoceros silvestris | reverse complement strand
CACTTCAAAAGTAACACAGTTGGTAGGGAGAACTGGCTGTCTTGGTGTTAAATGTGCAGGCTTTTATCCTGATAGAATGGCTTAGGCTTGCTGTCTTAAATTCCTTATTAGAGCTATCAGCAGTAGGAACAGTAACTTAAGTGTACAGAGTTCCATATTTTATTAGTCACTTATATTTACTGCTGTGAGGTACATCACACTGTGTATTAGATTAGGCTGTAGAGCTCTTTATTGTTACTCAAATGCTTGATTTAAGAAAGGTTTGGTTTCTCAAATAGAATATAATTATGTACAATCCTCTTGTATGTTCACTGCACACTACAGTTGAAGATTGTGCAGTGTTCCTTGTGTGCAGTTACATTATACGCTGTAGGTTTGGAAGGTGAATTTTCCAGTTGCAGGATGTAATCTTTGAAATGTGCAAAATTTATTGTTATGGTGTTTCAGCAAAGTATCAGTGATAGTGTGTATATTTGGTTGTTAAGGGGGGAAAAAAGCTAATTTTTTTATCTTGACCACATGCTTCCTGAATAGAAAACAATTTGGGCAAATTATCTAATGCAAGAAATCGACTGAATAAACTAAGAGCTACAGTGATTTATAGAAGTTTGTGGTATTTTTTTTTTCTGGTTCATCTGACTGATCAATCGGTTAGTTGCTGTTTTATTTACTTGTTCTAATTGGATGAAATACTTAATTTTTGATTCATGTTTTTTAATGTTGCAGATCATGAGTCGGTTCAGTGGTGTTACGACAACTTCATTAACTACAGGTCCCTGATGTCTGCAGACAATGTACGCCAACAGCTGTCACGAATCATGGATAGATTTAATTTGCCTCGTAGAAGCACAGACTTTACCAGCCGAGACTATTATATCAACATAAGAAAGGCATTAGTTACTGGGTATTTCATGCAGGTATGTGTGTGCGCTTACATGTTTACATGGCTTTTAGTGTTAGTATATTCATTATATTTTATCAAAATGTTCTGAATGTTGCTGTAATTATGTTTGACTAACTATAATCCCACTTAGTCTTTGTCAGGTTGCTTAGTTATTATTCAAGGAGTACATGCTTCACATCTTACTTAGAGAAGCTGAAGGCAATCTTACTGGTATTGAAACACAGTTTTTGGCGTGACCAGTCAGGACTCTACTGCTAACTTCTGAATAGCTGAGGAAGTAGCTTGATAAAATATTTCAAAGTAACTGCAGAATATGTAGGTTTTAAATTATTGGTGACCTGATAGAGGTCTGATTGCCGCAGCTGCCCTCTTGTTTGGTAGAATACCCCAGAGTTTCTTTCATCTACTTTGACTTACAGTAGGTCATGTTCTCGGAAGTTAGCGCACTGTCAGTTTGTTTAGTGTTACTCAGAGTGAAATTCTGATAGATGTTTTCCTGCTGCGGATGTGGAACTGCACTGTTGGTGTAGGTAGCTTTTTGGTCTCAATCTCTCAGGAATTAAAAGATCTGACTTTATATTTTTGCTCTGAATAGGATAGTGGGCTCACAGATGAACTTGAAAGCTTTTGCAGAAGTCTCCTCAGCTTCCTTTACCTTCCCCCTCACCCAAAATGCGTAATTGAGGTTTTGGGTTGAATCAAGAGATAGCATTGCAGACTCGTTGAAGGCATTTGCAGTGAAAGCCATTTAGACAGTTTCCCTTCTCCTTTGATGTGTTTGAGTCCATTTTACTTTGACTCTGAAACCTCCCTGATAGTGATACTTGTTTGACCTTGTCTCTGGAACTTTATGAACTCCATGTGTCTTTGAGTAACCTTCAGTAGAAAACTTTTACTTTAAACTTACCGTCTCCAAGCAGATATTCAGACTCCCTGGCTTTTGGGGGCTCTTGTTCGGAAAACCTGAGAAAGGAAGTACGTATGTCATTCTTCATTGTCTTAGTACAGATCACATGTGGAATTCCAGTCTGAGCACTTGCAAAGAGTATGCATGTACCATACGCAGATAATACCTGCATGTAAAATACTAAGGTCTGTGGGCAGCACATAACAGAAGTTGATTTAAGTTTAAAAAAGCAGTGCAATGTGGAAAAAATCAGTAGCCGCCATCGTTCTGAAATAGTTCTTGTTGGCTGCATTGTTTGATACTTCGGTAATTGCATAGTGTCCTAACAACAGTCATAAAGTTCTACTGTAGAAATTTCTGTACTAATCAAGACCTGTGGTTGATATCAGAGCGTGGGCCTGTTTTAACTATTGAAGTAGTACCAATTATATGATTGGTACTAAAGTACTGTAAATTTGCCTGCCTTCAGCTGTGTGTCAGTGACTGATAAATATGGAATTTCTCCTGGTGATAAATTATCTCTTTACCCTTCTTATTTAAATACAAACTTGAATTCCAGTAAACCTGCCATAGACAAGCAAAGGGAAGAGTAAAATAGTTCAAAACTGTCAAGAATTCTCCGTGTAGAAAAGCTTCTGGAAGTATAGGTATTAAGAAGTTGTCTTGCAAAATTTTCATGTTATATCCTTGGTTTCTTCTAGCTTTTGCAATCTAAAACTTTTACTGGCTTTTTTTCAGTAAACTATTTCTATATCACACATTAGAATATGCAAAGTATATATAAAAGGGAGCAAGTGTGATATTTGCAAAATCACCAGGAAACTGCACTTTGACAGTAGAATACCTCAGAGAAATACAGCTTTCTCAGTACTTCAGTACTAGATATAGCCTGTCTTAAGAAGGGAGCGGTGTTGGAAAATTTTAGAAGTTACAGCTCTTGTGTTTTGCCGGATAACAATAGTGTTGGTATTATTATTTAGTCTACAGAAGTATAAAAACTAAGCTTATAATTTTTAAAGACATGTTAATAGACACCTGGCTATAACTGTGGTAAAGAGTAAGCAAAAAATAATTATACTACAGGAAGTAAGCTAAGGAGACTATTAAAATTGAATTGGAAAAGGCAAGTAAATGCCAGAGTAACTTAAACATGGGTCATCTTCCTCTTAGCCTTTTTTTGTTTGTTTTGGGACTGATGTTACCAGTTGTCTTAGAAATTAGGGATTTGTTTCATGGTATTTCCAATGTAGTGGGACAAAGACCTGTGGTGTCTTCAAATCAAGCTTGGAACCTTTTTGGAAGATGTGACTTACTCAAACACAGGGTCACTTACAGGAGATGAAATTAAATGACCTGTGCTGTACAGGAAGTTAGATGTCAGATGATTGGACTACTAATTAGAACCTCATTCTTGCTGCTACTCAGTCTTTGGTGCTAATTCATGCATAGAATGATGCATATTTTGAAATCTTACATAATCAGGCTCCTACAATAATAGAATGATAATAAAATAAGCCCATGGCATGAAGGTGATCACCAGTGCATTTAATGGTGTTCATTTTGCTTTTCAAGAATGCAGGGGAACAGTTTGAAACTTCTTAATAGCTTCAGAAATACTGTTGCGTGCTCTGCAAGCAGAAGTTTCATAAATCCAGGCAACTGACATTTCTCCTTTTGTGCATGAGCATGGTGACATTCTTTTGTCAAAAAGACAGACAAGAAACAATCATTTCTCCAAACCATCTGTCAAGACTAGCCTGCCAAAATTTTCAGCCTTAATTCTAAAAAAAGTTCGGATCTTGTGATAGTATTCCTGCTTTTGCCTCTAAGTGCAGTGTTCGACATGTTTGAGTAAAGACCCCTGGTTGGGCCCTCTGGGTTTAATGATGTGGTAGATAATAAGCACAGGCACACTTAATTTCAGAAGAGGTTGTGTCATTCTTAATAAAATTGTGACATCTCTGAAACCTGTTATGAGAACTCAAACCTTTTCCTTTGGTGGCATGTGCCACTGTGGCTGCTGTTTTGTCATTTTACTAAAACCATGGTAATTGTCTCTAAATTATCAGCAGGTGGGCTTTCTCAGTCTGCAGTCACCTGTTGCAGACACACATGGGCCGGCTTGGCTCTTCATGATCCTTTTAGAGCAATGTTTGTGTAGCTCCTGATGTTGTGTAGTCATGACTGTTAATACCTTCCCCTCTATTTACAGCCCTATGTTCTTAGCTCAGGTAGCCTAATTCACAAACGTTTTATACTAATATGTGACAGGTTCCTTTATGATCTCTTGAGTTCCAAGTGTGTTTCTGAATACCTTGCTTACTAATGCTACTCATTGAAAAATGAACCTATTTCCTAGACACGGTTTGTATGATTCTGTGGTTTCTGTGGAGGCTCATGCTTTTTATACTCTGAAAAATGTCATTGAATCACAGAATGATTGAGGTTGGAAGGGGTACCTGAAGGATGTCTGGCTCAACCACCGCGACATTGTATTTCATAGGCACTGGAGTTGGTTGCATGCTAGGGGTTCAAAGGAGCCTAAGTGTATATGCTGCAGTCTGGCGAGCCACTTGCATCTTGAGAGAAGGAGCAGAATTGGCTCCGTCAGCTGTGCTGAAACAGCTCAGGCCAGGAGAGAGCAGGAAGGAGCAGTAGCTGACAGCAAAGTAAGATCATCATACCTTGCGGTGGAGCCACACCTTCACTGTGTGTACCTCATGGCAGAGTGGCCATGACTGAACCTTGCAAGTCTTTTGAAATCGGTGTGCTAACAAGCATTCTTAATGTGAACACCTACAGAGGATAAATACTGTGGCCCAATGTTAGCTCCGGATCGAAATAACTCAAAATAGTACGTGAGCGCTTAAAGGTGACTTATCTCTGATACCCATGTTCTGAGAGAACATTTTTTCTGAATTGGGATTATTCCTGTCCCTGTCCTTCCCTGGAAGTTAAGAGCTAACTGTACTTCTCTGTTTTTCTCTGAGTATGCTTAATTAGTTATTTCAGAATATTTTTACTTAGTTCAGAATTACACAAAATAAACCAGAAATAAGGTTCTTTACTATCATCATAAAATACATGGAAAAGGAAATTGTATGCATTTGGAAAAGCTGGATGATAAAACTTTACAATTTTAATACATCTGAGACAGGTGCAAAAGGTAAATTTGCTTCAAATTGAACAGCACGCTGTTTTCTAGGATGAAGCCTAAATAAATTAATTGTTCTGTTCTCTTATTGGAAGACCAGAAACAGCTGAAGCACCCAAATATTTTTATATACATGCTTTACTTAGGATCTGAAAACTGAAATTGATTTTAAACCAAAATTCCTTTAAAAAAAAAAATCATAATCCCACAGCAGCATATGTGCTGTGTTTGTGCTAGGTCTGTGACAGATGAGTTTCTAGTCTGGTTTGCAGCTATCCTCCATTTAATTTTGCAAACATTGGATTGAGTTGGATGAAATTAAGCTGAAATCGTTACAGACAGTACATTGTTAATCTCCATTTAAAAGAGCCTCTGCTGGCTCTCCAGACTTGAAATGAAGTAGCAGTGTAATCTCTAAAATCTTGGGTGAAAAGATTTGCAGACTGTTGAAATACTTTGTTCCACTCCTAAAACACATTTTGGGGATTAATGTTGTAAAATATAAAAGAGAAGCACACTCAAAATAGTAGCCTATACTAAGAAGATATTCTGACTTAAAATACAAGGTAGCTATTGCTTTAGAAGTCTTGGGATTTTAATTTAATAGATGGAATTTACCTTTGACTAGGCAAAAAAAAAGAAAAAAAAAAGTGAGAGATATGTAGGAATTAAGAAAACAGGAAGTACACAGTCTGTATTAAAGGAAAGCAGCTAATGATGATCTGATTAAAACTGTGTCTTTCAGACATCTTTCAACCATTGTCCACACAGCTTAATCCTTTTACAGTATTTTTGTGTGCGTATATATGCGTAATGAAGTAAATGCTGAGGTCATCTTGAATTACCAGTATCAAAAGGTTAATTTTAGTTACCTGTTCTGTTAGATTAACTGTTCTTATAGAAGATATCCTTCTGCTTTACCAAGTCTTAATGAGCTGGGTATCAGAGCATCTCGGTGAGGTAGGCATTATTCCCTTTCACAGAACAAGAAGGTTAGCCAGAGAGAGGTTAATTGATTTTCACCAAGGTCACAGCAGAAGTGTGTTGCTGAACCTACATTTTCCAGCTCTGAAGCGCATGCTGTTACAAGGCTGTTCTTATTTCTGACGTACTAAACTTCCCATTCTTACTGGACTGATGTATTTTTTTCAGGGCCACTGTGAGAGGATTTGCAGAATAATACGTGCATCACTTAAATTACTAGTGAAACGCTGCACGAATAAAAATTTGAAAGGATAACATTGCAGTAGCTTCTGTGGGACCAGTGAGCCACAATGAAGTCCTTGAAGCAGATGACTTTGTGTGATCTTACAGACCTGTCCAATAGATATTCCCTTCCAGTACTTCTGTTTGCGTTGCTGTTGTTCTAATAATGATTCTCCTCTTTGGGTGATAACTATTTTTGTATGTTGCTTGAATTGTTTGTTACAATATACACTTACCACAGCAGTTAGTGAAAACATCTGGCATCTTGATTGTGTCTATAAAAAAACCTGAATAGTTGAAGTGGTCAAGTAATGTGCCAAATTTAGATGAGGTTTGAAAGTTGTGATGGTATATTTTGTATAGAACTCTTAACTTGAAATCACTTCATTTAAAAATTGCCTGTGGTAATGAAAGAATGTCTTTTTACTTAGGTGGCACATTTGGAACGAACAGGGCATTACTTGACAGTAAAAGATAACCAGGTGGTGCAGTTGCATCCATCCACTGTTCTTGATCATAAACCAGAATGGGTGCTCTATAATGAGTTTGTCCTTACCACAAAGAATTACATCCGGACATGTACAGACATCAAGCCAGAATGGTAAGCCAAAAGTCTTAAAACAGTCATGACCTACTGTAGAGCTCTTTTTTTTTTTTCTTTCTTAAAATTGAGGTAATTTCTTTCACTTTTCCTGAAGCTAATATTATTAAAATTATTTGGGAACAGCAATGGCATGGACTTGATCTTGTAGATGACTAAAGGTTTTCTTTGTGGGTACTTGTTTCTGTTTGTGGGAGTTGTGTGTGAAACTTGCATGTGCAGGCTCTGTATGCAGTGCTCAGAGATGCGTGTCTTAAAACTGGTTGCTTTAGTAAGCCTCTTGGGAAGGAGCTCCTTAGAGGTGCTGGGTTTGGGAATGTGTCCTAGCACCCACTTGTGTACCTAAGTTAAGAGATACCGGTAGATGCTTCTCTTATGAAGGTCTAGGGACCTCTCCTGGCAGTAGGAGTTTAATATTTCTGGAAAGATCTGAACGGGATTCAGCGCCTTCTTAAAAAGTGAAGGAAATAAGTGGTAATATTGGTACAGCCTGCCTTGTTATAGTATTTATTAGTCAGTAGTGCGTCAGGGAAATCAGAGGCTTGATCCTCTTAAGTACATCTGAATTGTACTTAAATGCCAAGTGGTAAGCTTTGAGGATGTGGGAGGATCTTCAGCCGTTGTTGAAGAGCAAGCTTAAAGCTTCATAATCCAGAAAAACATACCATATATATTGTCCATAGTGTCTTAATGGAAAAATAAGTGTTTGGATCCTTCCTTAGAAATCTTTTTCTGAACAAGTGCTGTATAGCCTAAAGCAGGATCCTATGGCCTTGGTTGCGTTTTGCAGCTTGAAACAGCTAAGGCTGAACTGTGCTCTTGTACAGTTGTACAGTGATTGGTACTTAGGTGGACTTCAGTGGCTTCTGGACTGTGACATCAAGCAGCAGCTCTGACCGCATGGGCTTCTGTGGCACGTGCTGAAGCAGCCGTGTGGGTCCATAAGGGACATACAGCTTAACGGGAGCTTCTTGTGAGACTAAAGTGCGTACCTGTTTGCTTTGGACTTGGGCACTTGCCCCAGGTGGGACTGAGGTTCAGTTATGTGTGCACATGTGTAAACTGTTGTTAATTGCAGCTCATTTCCTTCAGCAGTAGGATTTCTGTAGGATGCAGCTTAAAGTTTGAGATTAGTAACAAACTTCTCCTTTCTTGACAGGCTGGTGAAAATTGCCCCTCAATATTATGACATGAGCAATTTTCCACAGTGTGAAGCAAAGAGACAGTTGGATCGCATCATTGCCAAACTTCAGTCCAAGGAATACTCACAGTACTGAACTTAAGCTTTGAACTGAAGTTACTCAGAGGACACCTTTAAGACATGAAAGGATTCAAAGTTCAAGTTGTGCTCTTCACTTTGGTTCAATAATGGCCTTTATTTGAAAGCTTTTTAATTTTTCTTTACAGTAAATATTCCATTCTGATTTAATAAATTAAACATTTATGCCTCCCTTTTGTGTTGACACTGTAGCTCATACTGGAAAAGCTGATCAATGTTTTGCAGTTTATTGAAAGTAGTTCTATATATAACAATGTTATAAGCATTTCTTTAGAAATGGTTGAAAATGCTTCTAAAAATGTGATTATCGACCATGGTATGCATGATCGTTGTAATTGTTGACATTCCTTTTAGAAGTTGTGAAATGTTACAACTTGTGCTTATGTAGACACAATCTTTGGCTTCAGTACAAAGGTACTGACTTCAATAAAGTCTATTTATACTAATATTGTGCCACAGTACGTCAGTATTTCTGTTGTTTTGATCAAGACATGAGAAGCCATTTAGTTTCCCAGTAAACTGCTGTTTTATTGGCACGGCAGTAGTTTAATATTTTAATATTAAAAGTGTGGATGCTTAAGCGGCCTGATTATGATGACAGTAATATAACGCATACAATGTTGAGCCCTTGCAGACTTGTTTAAATTATGTAGGAGGTTCATTTTAAAATGAAATGCATGCAGACAGCTTTGGAGAATGCTCTCTTCAGACATACTCCTGGGTGTTTCTTGGGCAGAACTGTAGTACGATGTTGTCCTGTAAGGTGAAGTGTCTGTGGCCAATTAGGAATTACCCTGCGGGGCAACGTTCAGGTGCAGTTTAAGATCACACTGACAGCATAAGCGACACTGTAGGTCAAATTGCGTTGCACTGTTGTAATCATGTAGTGGTTTTTAGCGCAATATGACTTGACATAATTTTCAGTTGCAGCCTTCCAGTACTTCCAGCCTATAAGAAAGATGGGGACAAACTTTTTAGCAGGACTTGTTGCAACAGGACGAGGGGGTAATGGCTTTAGACTGGAAGAGAGGATAGATTTAGAGTAGATGTAAGGAAGAGTCTCTTCACTGTGAGGATGGTGAGGTGGTGGAGCAGGTTGCCAAGAGAAGTGGGTGCCCATCCCTGGAAGTGTTCAGGGCCAGGTTGGGTGGCACTTTGAGCAACTTGGTCTACTGGAAGGTGTCCCTGCCCATGGCAGGGGGCTAGAACTAGATGATCTTGTAAGTTCCCTTCCAAACCAAAGTATTTCATGATTTAACGTATTTGGTCATATTTTTAGCTTTTCCTCTTCCTGGAATACACTGGGATTTGGTCCTTCTGTTAAAGAGAAGCTGGAGGAGCTCTTGCTGATGAAATGGGTTCCCCTGGAATGAGTGCTGCATGCTGTCATGCTGTAAGGCTAAAGCAAAACCAGGTTATGTTGGGAGAGCTGGCAATGAACCTTAAGACTAATCCTAAGTGTTGTGAAGGAAAACATGTCTGAGATAAAAATTTGACTGAACTTATAGTTCATAGCGGGACTTCTGAGTCTGCCTCAAGTTTGATAAGCGAGTTGAGGGATCTTCCCTGCTTCCAGCATTGTGGACTGGATCTGGACTTCCCTCCCTGTGTGAAATAACTTTCATTAGGTAGGAGGGAGCTTGACTTTTCATAAAATGTTGAATGGGATTAAGTTTTCTGACAGCAGTTACAAGAGTTTTTGTTTAAAACATGGGGATCCTGAATGGTAAGCAGTTGGTTTTCAAACCAGCTTTCCTAAACATACAAATGTGTGTTTTGCGAATTCCTGCTCTAGGATGACTGAGGTTCTGAATGGCTTATCCCCCGTGGCAGGGGCGGGGCGGGGGGGGGTGGCTACTTTGTGCAGTGCTGAAAAGTGGCTGCTCCCCAGGTAAGAATTTCTCTAGTGTTTGTGTGCACCCTTCAGCTAAATGGTGTGGAGCCACCTTCTGTACGACTTGCCCCAGGGATGGCAAGGTCCGCAAGCACAGCCAATTCTCAGTGTGATACCCCTTGAGGACCTCTCAGTGTGATCCCCCTTGAGGACCCAAGAACCAGCTGGCGGACACTGCAGTACCTTTGGTACTTGCGAATGGGGGAGCAGATGGCAGTGGCTGTGAGTGGAACTTGACATGGGAGAGATTTTTTTTTCTTTTTTTAAATTGTCATACCCACAAACTCAGCTTGGGCTGTGACAGTCAACCTGGGATCTTTCCTCTGTCTTTGCTACCAGGAATGCAAATACTACAGGCCAGATGAATGTCCCCTGACAGCTGGGCAATGCCACCATCTTCCAATTAAGCCAGGGACACCTGTGCAATCCTCCGAAAGGCACTGAGGTGCACCAGTGTCTTTTTTTAAATTGTCATACCCACAAACTCAGCTTGGGCTGTGACAGTCAACCTGGGATCTTTCCTCTGTCTTTGCTACCAGGAATGCAAATACTACAGGCCAGATGAATGTCCCCTGACAGCTGGGCAATGCCACCATCTTCCAATTAAGCCAGGGACACCTGTGCAATCCTCCGAAAGGCACTGAGGTGCACCAGTGTCACTGGCTTAATTGGAAGGCTGTCCGGTGTCCAGCTGTCACCGGGGACAGAGCAGCCGAGGTGCCCTCTGCTCTGCTGGCAGTAGGAATGTGAGCCTTGGGGAGGACTTGGCTGTTGGTACCCCACTGGAATCGGGGACCCAGTGCTTCAAAAAGGTACTGAGGCTCCTGCATCTGGGGAATCAGTGCATTTGGTACTGGTGTGACGTTTTTATGTCGTGATTCCCTGGAAAACGCTTCTCTTACTGAGGACCTGACAAGCAAAGCGCTTACAATACCGAAGTGTAGGACTGAAGCATTTTCTCAGGCTGGACTGTGTGTGCTAAATACAGAGCTTTTGCTTCATGAGCCATCGTAGTGGAGAATGGCTGGGGGGATGGAGCGTCTTCAGGTGGGTGTCGTGCAGTTGCTGTTCTGCTGCACAGCACTAGTTGGTAACGGCCGAGGGTCTTTCAGTGTTCAGGGCAGTAGCCTATAGACTCACTGATTACTGTGGATACCTTAGAATTACTGCAAATGTCACGTTTTCTTTGGGTGTAATTTTAGAGCCATATAGCAGAGAGAAGAGGGAGCAAGTTATTGAACATGTTACTGGCCCTCTCCAAAGGAGTAATGAAAGGGACAGCCTGGCTTCTGAGGGACAGACATTTTCAAGGCCCTAAAAGGGAACTGTATCAGGGAGCCTCTTCTTATCTGCAGTTACCTTAAGGATAAAACAGATGCGTGCAGAATAACTTGGTTTTGAGAATAGCCCTGATTTTTCTCCAGTGTTGAAAGGTAAAACCTCATTCTCATTTTTCTGGTGGAAAAACTGTCAAAGTTGCCCAGAGAAAAAGGAGACGGAGGAGGAGGTGTAGGAATGAGGCCACTTTATGAGGGAATGAAGGCTGCTGGCAGAATGGTTCTAAAGACCCACAGCCCTGCTCATCATCGGAGCATTGGTTTTGGATGCAGACTGTCAGAAACGGGAGGAAAAGCTGGAAATCGTAAAATATGCAAGAGTTTGCTAATGTTAAATAGAAATTTGGCTTCCTGTGCATTTTGTTGTGAAATGCCACAGCTGCCTGTTTGACACAGACCCTGTGGCTTCTTCGGCTGGCCTGTGGAGCCAAGAGGTCCTGAATAAAGCCCATCAGCTGCCCCCACCAGTGTCAGCTGTTCTGCTGCGCTTTCTGCCTTACTGTGTTGCTTCAGAGTGTTCGCGCTGCCAGCTAGGGTGTAAGCGTGTTTGTTCTGGAGAAATGAGAAATTGCTCCCTTAGGATTAGCTGGTTTTCTGCTGTGGAACAATCCAAAATGAAAAGCAGCGCTTTGTTTACTTACAGTGGTGTTTTGTTTTTTTTTTTTTTACAGAGGAATTCTGGTGGGTTTCGAAAATTCATGGTTTGTATAAAATAAAGTATTTATAGTGTGGAACTTTGAAAATACAGAATGGATTAGATGATGTGAAAATGGCACTAAGTGGAAGGAGTCTATTTTTTGAAGAGAGAAGAGTCTCCCATCTTAATTGTTTCTGTATAATACCTCAAAGCAGTGAAGGGCTAATGCTGATGTGAAGTACGAAGGATGTTCAGGTTTGTTAGAGGCAGAGGTGGTTACTGATGACTGACTCTAAAAAGCTGTGCGTAGCTATGTGTCCGTTAACACTATGGAGACATAAAGAAGTGACCACTTATACTGTGTTTAGGTTTGTAGGGTTTTTTATAGCATTTAGAATTTTTTCAGAGAAAATAATAAATGGTGACTTCATGCTTTGCCACGTCTTGATGTCATCAACGCCTTGAACTCTCGCTTTTGGGAAAACTGTACATACACCAGTGCAAGAAACACATGCTGAAGTTCCGAGGGAGGGGTGGGCTGGTTTACAGGACCACGTTCATTGGCTGTGCCCGTGTTCGTTCACTGGTGTTAAAGAGCTGCTGGTGCAGGCCACAGCTGTGCTGTGCTGTTCTGTACTGGTTTGGGCAGCTTGGCGTGACAGAGCAACACCGTGATTCCTGATCACCTTCTCCCTTTTTGGATCGGGGCTTGTGAAACAGCAGTGGTTTGTGACGTGTGATTTCCAACCTGCGCTACTACCCAGTGCATGTTGCAAACAGCTGTTTGCAAAGAGAAATGCCACTTCAAGAAAAAATGCTGAAATGAGCTTTCAGTATGCCATCTGAAAAGATACCTTATCAAAAGACAAAGGGCAGGGAGTTCTCCTTCCATCCAGTCAAGCTTCAATTAGTAATTTGTAATCAGATTGATAGTTTTCTTAGTTTTCAGACAAGTTAGCAATAAAAATCTATACGGCACTGTGATGCTAAGAAGCAGAGAGTTGTATTCTAAAGTACATGAATTTATTCACTTACTGTAATTTTTGAGGAATAGCCATTTATCTTGTCCTCAGAACAGCTGAAGGTTTCAATAATAAACATCTTTTACTGTTAGAAGTATAATCTTGTATCAGTACTCTGACCTTTTTAAAATTTTTTAACTTCAGGACCATGTATGTGATATAAGATTAATGTGAAGCAGAGAGGGAAAAATGATCTACTTGGTCGACCTAGTTCATTTTTCTACTAATTCATCCCGCACTGGTAGCTCCCTTTTCTGCTGTGCTTCCTAGAGCTGTTCTGCTACAAAACTGGGCACTGGTCCCCAGGAACACAAACGTCAGTAACACAAGCTGAGGAGCTTTAAAACCAGGATGGAACCATTCTATGAGAGTATTTACCCCTCTTCTCACTTTTCCTTTCACAAATGCCAAGCTTGAGCTGTCTCCAGTTTGCACTGATGAGTTTGAGATAAGTGGTTGGCATCAAGGAGATCCCAGCTTCCAGCACGCAGGGATTAAAGTCAGTGTGGTAACAGCGTAAAGCAGCATTCCTGTAGCAGGGGTAACGGACTAGCTCTGCTGATCGGAGGAGGTGTCATTTTGCAGTTTCAACTCAGATGTCGTAGTTTCTCAAGAGCACTGAATGTACGTTGGACAGATGATAAAATGATTTTCACTTGTGTACATCTTGGCTCCGAGTGATTCTTTAAGCTTTTTCCAGCTGTGAAAGCTATGCAGTAGTTACGCTGTACAGAAAAATAAAACATAGCACAAATTAATGTTGATAATAAATATTCCCTGTGGCTCTAAACACTTATTATTTTGGGCTGGTCTTATTTTTCTTTAGCTAGAGCAGGCTCTTGCCTTCCATTTGAATTTGGTGTTTATTTTGTAAGCATATCACATTCACGTTCCCAGCCTCATTGCTTCCAGCAGCATCAACAATAAACACTTAAAGGATCGAGCACTTACCAGGCTCTATAGGATGGGAGGTTTCTGGTGGACCTCTTTCCTGCGTGCGTTGTCTAAATATTCAATCATGTAGTGAAACCACTTCTGCTTATATTAGCAGCCAGTTTTATCCTCAAAAAACAAACCTTTTCTGCTTTATGAAGAGGTTCGTGTTTACTATCGAAATTCATGTGTGATTTTAGAGAATTGCAAACTAAATTTGACCTTTCAAACCTTTAGAGTGGTATCTCTGAGGCAGTTTCATTTTGTGTGTTGCATAATAAATAACTGATAAGCCTTTGACTGTAACAGGGTTAGTATTGTTCTTTTAGAAGAAATAACGCCTGGTGAAACTTCCCTGAAAGACTTACAGTTTGTGCAGCAGCAGCAGGTTAGAAGCAGTGTGATCCACAACCTGTTCCTGTGAGCAGCTGGCTGTCCAGGAGGACGTTGACAGCTTCGTTCCCGTGAGTTACTGGGTTATGCAATATAATTGAAGTAAACTTAAATTACTGTTACTTTTACATAGTTAAAAAAAAAAAACAACTTGATTAAGAGCAGAAATCAAAGATAAGAATGGGCAAGAATTTAGAATTCCAGTCTTAACGTTCACAATAATACACACCCTGTTTGTGGAAAGCAGACATTTCATTTTTCACTTAATTTATGGACAATGAACAACTTCTCCCTATAAGCAACCCAATGTTAGAGAAAAATCCATGCGAGAATGAAAACAAGAGCATTAGAATATTTATTTCATTTTGGATGCTAGACTGGGGCTGAGCTCTACATGTTTTTGCTCTAAAGCTCCTTGTTGGACCTGCTGCCATGTAAATCCAACACTGTTCAAATGTGTTCTCCACGTTCTTGAGCACTGCCAAGTAACAAGGTTAAACAGTAACGTGGTAGAGTTGTGATTTTTCTGCAACCTAGAGAAATCCTGTTTGTCTCTGGAAGAGAATTGTGGAAGAAAAAGTGAATAGGAAGATATTCAGTGATATGAATAGTAATGGCCTACTTCATGATCTCCTTCATAATCATTTGTTCTTCACACAGTAATTGCCTGCAGTGAATATTGTTTTTGCAAGTAAAGCCTAAGAACCCACCGTTTGCAGTCTACTGGCTTGATACAAGACGAGTGTCGTTAGGTACAGTGAGGTTTCAGAAGTTAATTTGCTTTTTTTAGCAGTCCCTTGATCAACTAATTTGATTAGAAAACCAACTTTCGCAATGCTGGGCTGTCTAGACTCTGAACAGATCTTCCTAAATTAGCAACAAAGTAAGCATCAAGCCTTTGTTCATATGAATTCCGAAACTTCAACATTAAAATAGTAGAACTTTGCAGAGCCATTCTGATTGCATTCACTTTAACCTGCTTTAAGAAAAATGATTCTTCTTTCCCCTTGATTTTGGGTGATAGGTAACAAAGGGACATGTGCTTACAAGCTGTAACACCGCGTCTGGTACAAGCACCTGCCTAGGTTTTCTCCTAGTGAGGTTTGGTTTTATTAATTGGATCAAATAGGATGATGTCACCAAAGAAATCCAAAGTTAATGATCTGTCAAATCCCTTCTGAAATATCCATCAATTATTTCTGAGGGTTTGCTGCCTCTTTGTGGTATTTCTTGTGTAAAAATGGAATTGTGTATTGATCAAAGCTTTTCTTGGGATTGTGCAAAAGACAGTTAAATGCAATTTCCCTGAGTTCGTGGTGTTTGACTGGGAGCCCTTCTTCCTCCCTCCTCCATGTTCCTCCCCACATGATACAGTGTATCCTGCCAAAGGAGTAGCCAAGTCTTGTTCGTGAGTCTGCAGGATACTGTGTGATGATGAGGTGCTCTGCTTTATTGATAAGCTTTGAATAATGTGCTGAACACTGAAGCCTTTTAACTTTTTCCTTGTCTGAGCGATGACAGGACATCTTGTCATACCTGTCAGTTCACTCAGTCTCAGACGACATCTTTACCATGACTGGTAAAGCAGGGGTGAGTTCACTCCGTTTGTATCACTCAGTATTTTGCTAATGACCTGAAAGTACCCAGAAGCAGGTGGAATAGCTGTGGGGTTTTTTTCAGATGTAAAGATACTTGCACCAGAGGCAGACTCCCGACAAGCCAACCATCTTGATTCCTGATGATTTGGGTTACTCTAGGATTTCCCCCCCACTTTGATTGGTTACTTCATATAGTTATGTCATAATCATAATCACCAAAATCACAGAAACATAACCACAGAAATGTTATAATCTGATACAGCTCTAGTAATTTATTTACATTGTTAATTGGTGGTGAGACTATAAAAGTTATGAACTACCTAAGTTCCTGCCTGCCTACATCTGAATGGCATGTATTCACTGGCTGTTATTTATAATTTTGAGGGTATTGAACTGGTGGAGATTACTCATGTCAAAAAGCTGCTTGAAGGCCTGAACTAGAAATTAAATTATCAAAGTGGCTTCATTTTTGTTAACAGTCTCATTGAAAATACCTTGCTTGCAGGACAATCAAATTCATCAGTGTTCTGCTCTTCTGCTTCAGCAGACAAAGTTTTAATCAGTGGCACACTTGATCTCGCTGAATTCAAGGAAAATAATTTCCTACATTTTTGAGATGAGCAAAAATTCATGTAATCTAGCTTTTAAACTCCTGACACCTTTTTTTCCCATTCTTTCTTTTTACTTCATTCAGTTGCCTATTTCATGTAACTTCTAATTATCAAGATGACCCAATGCTTAGATGGGATTAGCTCATGGATAAAGAGCAAGCAACGGAATTTGAACTTCAGCAAAGCAAATAATAGACTGAGGGTTTTGAAAAATGTACCATCTTCTCTGAGGTTGCATATTTGCAATTGGTCTTTGCGTTTAGATGGCTTTCGAGAACCTTGTTATTCATTTCTGATGCTCTCACATAGCAGCATTTACAAAAATAAACTTTTCTACTCCTCTGTCTTTCTTGGAACCGCCATCCTACCTTAGCAGTCAATCTTTTTTGTCTTTTGGATGAAGCACAACAGCCTATGCAATCCTCACCCTGAGCAAACTTACGAAAATGAGTTATGTTCCAGGTCTTGTGTGTTTTTCCTTCAGGACTCCTAACAGCCTGGACTCGCTCTGGGATGAAAACCATGAGCACCAAAGCCAGCGACACATATTTCTTTGGTGAAACGGAACTTTCTGAAATACGGGTAAAACTTGTCTATGCCTCAAGCATGCAGTAACCATCAGTACAAGGCAGTGTAACAAATTTCAACAGTAACTAATAATCACCTGGAACCCCACCACCATCTGCTCTAATTGCAAGGGCCATTTCTTTCAGCGATTCTTCTCTCACCATAGACAGTAAAAAGTCCAACAAAATACTGCTGCCTTTTTGATAAGAGGAAGAACGAGCAGATGTTAGTCACCTAGTTTAGCACACGGTTTGAAAGTGTTCCTGTGTGTACTGGACAGAACAGACCTTTAGAAAAACTGGCTCTGATAAAGTCCTATACCACCACAATTTGGTGCATGGAAAGCATCAGTTTTCTGTCTTTAGATCAACAACGTTCAGTTTTCTGAATGCAATGTTCTTCCAGCAGAACTTTGTATTTTTTGAATGGTGGCATGTAATTGAAGTTTGGGAGTGGTATTCTGGGCTGCCTCAGAAAAGCCATATTTTGATTAATCTTGATCAGTTAAGCTAATATTGGAAAATCTGCACACACGTAGCTTCTGTGGTTGAGGCTTGATGAATCCAATGTACAGAAGCTGTTCTGGGAACTCCAGGTCTCTCGGGTAGCTTGGAACTGTGATGTCTAGCCATGTGAAGGTGAAAAAAGCCATCTGGATTTTAGCTAGAATACAGTAAGAAGCCAATGAAGAAAAGCAGAACACTGAAACAAAGCTTTAAAGGTGGCCGTGGTTGCTGTGCTCTTATCCACTGGTGGTCTCATTCTTGACTTGGACTAATCTTACATTTTTGTACTATAGACATGAGTTACCTTGAAAGTTAAATAGAAACTTGAACACTCCGGAATCTGCACTTACTTCTGCTGTAAGTAGGGTAGGTTTTTGCTCATCTGAGGTGAATTGCTTTAAAAAAAAACATTGTCTAACAATGTTGCTTGACTTTTCCAAGGGTCTGGTACTTAAATTGTTGATCTCAAATATTAAAAGGATGTAATGCCTAGCTCCAGAGGTGTTCATAAAGCATAATGAAATCATTTGATGGAAGGTGCTAAGGAAGCTTTAAAGTATTAGCCTAATAGAAAACCTATCAGTGGACTTTTAAAGCCTTTCCTCTTCATTTTTTATGGACTGTCTTAATTGACCTTAAAAGGCTTTTATGCACTTATGAATAGGCTAAGTGGAAATAGTCTCTTTTTTTTTTCACTTGCAAAAAAGATACAGGGATAGCTTTTAACTTTATTTTAGAATATCTGATATTACAGACCTGTGAGAAGGGATTTCCAACTAATGAAGTCTATTAAAGTCAGAACGAAAAGACGTTACATCTGTCTGCTAACGCTGAAAACCCAAAAAGAAAAAAAATGACAATGGTGAATAAAAGAACATTTTGAGGTATTTATGATCACAAGCTTAAAAATAGTGGGGACCACAGCACTCAGTTTAGATGCTACGCTGATTATCAGAGGGACATTAAACTGCCTGAACGAAATGTACAGCCACAAAGCATCACTTTGTGTTACAGATCTTAATTTAGAGGCTACAGCTGAGTTGAATCTTGATCCCCTTGGGACTGTTGTGATGAGAATCTGTCTGCTTACATGAAACGTTGATGATGAATGTCTTGTCTTTCTCCAATTCTCCACATGCTTCTCAAACCAAAGACCTCTAGAAGCCTTGCTTTCCAGGGAATTTCTCAAGAGATCATGCTGCATGAAGAAAAGAAAGATGTGTTCCTGATGCTCTGACTTTTGCCTGCAACACTGCAATGGGATACGTTTACTCTTTGGGTGATCTCTCCCAAAACTTGGCACTTGGTCATACCAGATCTATTATTGGCTCAGACAGCAGTTCCTGGCCTTAGTCTTGTCTCCGTGCACCAGCCTCAGGGAAATGAGGATGTGCTGTCTGTGGGAAGATAGGACCAGCCTCACTCTGAAAGCTTCTCCCTGATTCACCTTAATCTCACAGCAGACAGGCTCTGCAAGTAAAAAACCCCAAAACTCCAACCCCTCACCCACCTCCCCTCCAAACAGTTCCTTGTTTATTTAATAGACTTTCAAAGACTTTAAGCTGAAAACATGGTAGCAAAAAGCAAACCAAATTAAATTCTAGACTGTGTTTAACAAGATGCCTTTCTAGCTGCTTTGCTACTCTTTACCCAGGATGTCCTCTGGTGCATCCCAACAGCACAGTATTATGCTGTGTGCGTCTCTGAAGAGATTTGAGTAATTTTCTCTGTTCCACCTGCACCAGGCCTCTTTCTTTCAGCACAGACGGAGTATGAATGGTTATCCTGAGGTTAGTTCTGTAATTCAAACATTTCCCGGATTTTGCCATTTCCGCCACCCTCACCAATTCCTTTGCTCCTTACAAGAGTTTATTCTACCTCCACTGTACTCCCTCCTGCCCACAGGACTGAATACACTTTAGCATCTTTTCTATGGAGCTGCTGGCACCCTGGGATGGAATATGAGACAATGGTTATTTCGTTTGGTTACACACTTCTAGTAACAGAAATAACATGCAACGGTTTTTTTGGCTTCATCACCAACATCACAGTAACAATGATGTAGTGTGCTAACTCATGCAATAGCTAAATAGACTATTACCCATTCAGTAATGGCTGGTTGGCTGAAAACATCTACAAAGGGTCCAGAGGAGTAACACATGATGCTATAAATAAGGGTTCAGATCTTGTTTTGCTGCCAGCAGAAGTGTGCTCCGCAGAGGCCTTGAATAGGTTCTGAGTAGCTTGCAGCTGTAAGAAAAGGCTACAGCTGGATCTCCTGTTAGTAACTGATCACTGTGCAATTAAACCTAACCTCCTAGCAGTGATGGTCCCCCCACGGGCAACTCTCTGAACTTCAGATGAACAGATTTTGAGCTAGAGCAAATGGTTATCAGCAGGTTGAGGAACAATGTTTGAAGGAAAAAGATAAGAAAAAACCCCAAACATTTAAGAACCCATAATCTGTTTTGAGACTTTTAAAGAACATTGCAGTGGAGGGGCAGATAGCATGTCTGTCACTAGAGGAGAGAAAGCAGGGTAAATGCCACCTACTGAAGTGTATAAAGACATCAGGTATCGGGGGAAAAAAAAACGGAAAAGAAAAAAAGGTGAAAAGAACAGAAAGGAGAAGAGTTCAAACTGTAGGATTTTCAGTTCAAAATGTAGGAACTTTGGTTCAAACTACAGAATTTTATAGTGCAAACTTTACCTGCACAGAATAAATAGCTCAGAGGTCAGGCTATGCTGGCGTACAGAGTCAGGATGACTCTAAGACTTGATAGGAAGATGAAAGATGCAATGACAAATTGCTTAAAATTTTGGAAGCAAGATGCTTTGAACACTGACTCCTCAGAGAAAAGGGAAGAAAACAAGTCAACAAGTTTGGTGAAATAATAGAAAGGAATTTATGCATTAACTGTTGCTGTTGGAAAAGCTGAAATAAATTTTTAAACCATATGAAGTTTTGTGGGTCACTGCCTGCGTAAAAGGCTGAAGTCTCTGAAGGAAAATACTGAAGCAATTTGAGAAACAAATCCTTACGGACATAGTGAACGCCTTGTTTCTGATGTAGTTTCCATATTCTGTTGCTGGGAACCTTCCTGCTGCATTTTCACCTGGTTTAGGCAGGATGAAAGGCTCGCTGACCTTGCATAGAACAGAGCTGCCTGTCAGCTTGCTTTGGATGGTGAATTCAGGTGTTCTTGGCTAGCCTTCATCCACAGTCAACTCACACCAAGCTGAGTTTCTACTACACTCAGGTGCGTTTCATGGTATTCCATACTCACGCCACACTGGGGACTGAAAAAAATAAGATTTCTTCAACAACTGGAAGGCTCAAAGGATTCCATGGGAACTACGAAATGGTGGCTCTTCCTTTAAACATCAGGTAAGGAATGAGGAGCTCTAGTGGGCGCTTGATCAGAGTTGTGGCAGAAAACCACCTCTAGTCTTTTCCATTGATGGTTACGGGCTGTTATGACTGTGCTGGGTGCTGCTCAGCAAACCACCCTGGGCCCTCCCAACTATGAGTTGGATGCAAAAATAATAGTTTTTAGAATTTAAAAAGAAAAACATATATTCTGATATGAAATAGAACAATTAGTATAAAAAAAATTTCACCTACATTATTTACTCTCTTTTTATAATTATCTGTGTTTTATGAGATCAACGTTTGCTGATGAGGAAAACATTCCCCTTGTCAGCGGGCCATGCTTAAGGTGCCGGGTGTGTAACCAGGAGAAGAAAACTCAAGGAATGTGGTCAACGTGATCCAATCTATTTCCACTACCTGCTTGGAAAACACTTTAAATATTCAGTGTGACTTCACTGTGTCCGATGAACAATTTGACGACGGCTCATGGGCCGTTAGTTTTACTCTTCCTTGTGCCCGGGAGGGAAGTCACGTTTCCGGTGCCACTTCTGTGATCACAGACACGCTTAAAAACAAAAACAAAAACAAAAAAACCCAAACACCCGCTTTTCTCGCGTTCCTCGAAAGCGGGATGCTGAGGACAATACCCCCCAGAAAAGGAAACGGCGGGTGAAATTGTACCTGACAGGACGGGGACCCACTGACGACTCCGAGACGAAGTTTCGCG
>NW_010427762.1:16034-41521 GCF_000710305.1 Buceros rhinoceros silvestris | reverse complement strand
GTGGAACGGGGCTGCGCCTCCCGTCCGGTCGCCTCAGCTCGTGGGGTCGGGAAGGGTTAAGGGGAGAGGGGAGGGGGAGGGCAGGGCGCGTTTACAGCCGGCGAACGGCCGAGCTGCTTCAGCACCTTTTGGGAGAAGAGCTGTAGAGGGTCACGCTGTGGAAGCCGGTATTTTGCGGGGCGCAGAGACCGGTACTTGCGTAGTTAGGACTCCTACAAAGTGTATTGGAGCCTTTCCTTGGATAACAGTGGGCAATTTAAACATGGTGAAGTGATCGTTGTGGCTTTCACCTGGGGAAGAACGCTCTTGTAAAACTGACGTTATACTGAGTGAAGGCTTCATCACGCACTACACCTGTACGCCCAGAGACCGTGCCGCGCCGTGAAGTGTTCACCAGCCTTCTCTAGTCCGTACCCGCCGGTCAGGAGTATCTCTTCATCAGGGAGGAGCTTACCTTGCAACCGAACGTGGGCCGGCACTTAGGCACTGTGGCTGCTGCCGGCTGTACTGCTGGGGAGCCCGAGGCTCTTCGCTGGGCAGTTAAATCTGCAAGTGACGCGACACTTCTCCTATTTCCATGATACTGTTCCTGGTTTTCCTATGGGAGCCCTTATCCCAGTGTGCAAGCAGCAGCATACTTCTGCTATCTAGGAAAAATGTATTCATTCTCTAGAAATAAATGAAACAAGATTCCGAAGAGGTCATAGCTATCACACATATCACAGCGTATGTATAACATATGGTGTTAGAACTTGAAGAAAATGATGTCTGGTTTTAAGCAAACTGCAGTAATTTAATAACATCAGCATATGAAAAGCCCAAATAATCTATTTTAAGTGCTAAGTTCTTAGAAACAAGTAGTGTTGGATATACTGAGAAATAAAAGCTCAAGTGAATGACATGGGTAATGTGCAATGTTTGTTTCTTATGTTGTGTTTGGCTACTGAATTCGGGAAGTGAGGATGGTACTTTCTGGTTTCCCCACACTTTTACTCCTGTGTGATGTTTTCTTGTCTTGCGATAGGTTTTGCTGGATACTGAGAAATATTATTAGAAAACCATGTCTCTTGACTTTGATAGTGGAGCTTTACAAACTCAGCATGAAGATGAAGACTATGACCAAGAGGATTATGCAAGAGAACAAGAGGTGAGAAAGAACAAATTATTTAATCTGAAGGCTTGTGTATCTAGCTCCTTCCCATTTTTCTGTTTTAAGAGTTTTTTAAAAACAGAGAAAAAGTTTAATGCCGTCTTTGTTAAGAGTGAAACAGAGTACAGCCTGTGTTTTGCAAGAGTGGCATAAAAAGTAAAGAGATACTGAAATGCTGCATCTTAATAGCCTTGTGTTGTCATCTGTAGTGGCTAGAAGACTTACTTCTTGTCTGTGCAATAGATCGAATGCAAAGGGCTGGTGTCACCATCTTTTTGTGTTACTTGACAGCTTTTTCACTTATTAGAGATACTTAGAAAGCAACAGTTCTCTTTCACTTGAAAATTTGGTTAGCTCAGAAAAGAATGAGGAACCATTTTAAAAATTCTGATTATAAATTACATACTTCAATATCTAGAAAAATATATTCAAATGTTTTGGGATTATTTTGGAGTTGAAATGCTTTGGATGTTTCTGTTATTTTTTGTTTCATAGAGAGAATTGGCAAAATGTCTATTTAAGATGAATGAGCTAATGGCTTCTTACAGGGTGGTAGATCATGTTCAGGTCAGGTAAAGTCCCCAGTATATACTTTAGGGATCTCTGTCTAGAGTGCAGGTAATGTAGAAACAAATGTTCACAAAAATGCGTAGTAGAACAATAGCTGTACGACTTGGAAAGAGGCTGCTGCAAACACTGTAGGGGAACTGACGTCTTTCCAAAACTTGCCAGGTGACTGTTGTGCAGGAGAACAGGTAGTGAGATAATCGTAGGGTTATTACAGAGGATGAGTGAGAGAGTGCATAAGTAGGATTGTAAGTTCAGAGTGTTGAGGGGAGCATCTTTTCTGTAAGGAATGGCTGGGAGAGCTGGGACCACTTAGCCTGGCGAAGAGAAGGCTCAGGGGGAATCTCATCAGTGTGTATAAACGCCTGGAGGGAGGGTGTAAAGACAGTGCAGCCAGGCTCTGCTTAGTGGTGCCCAGTGACAGGAGAAGGGCATAAACAAAGCAGCCTCTTTGGAATAACTTAGTGGTAATCCTTGAAAGTCAAGCACATTTGAACAGGGGCAAGGTGAGGTTCACAAAACTGTATGTGTAGATATTTCAGTGGGATGTGACTTACAGCCTGCTAAAAGGAGGCTAAAACACGGGCTCCGTTATGTTCCCTGGTCAAGATGTAATCTGAGGCTGCCTGCATTAGTTGAAGTTTTCTGCCACAGCAAAGCAAGTGGGTTTTTTTGCTTAAAATCAAAGATCTACATGGTTGGAGAGTACTTTGACACTAACTGAAGAACTGGGTAACCCTTACCCACATGTGGAGTTCTGTGCTAGCTAACCTGGTAGGCCAAGTGCAGTTTAAATATGGACTCTCCTGGTGATGTTCTGTGGGCTGCTTTCACGTGTCTTACTTCAAGTTTCCAAAGCAGTGAAAAGTACGGTCCTTACGTATGTCCTGGATTAAGTAGGGCAAAGGAAAGAGGATCTTCAGGGGGTGATGCTTCCTTTCCTGTTTCCTGGAGCTGAGATATAATAAATCTAGAGACTACTCTAATGACAGGGAAACTTCTTCATGCCACTAGTGAATTTCCAGCAACAAACTTTTGGTGCTCTGTTGTGCTGTAGAAAAGTTGTCCTTAAATTCTCTCCTATCCAAATGGTATTTTGAGAACATCTAAAATAGCATCTGAGAAAACATGAGATCTATTGATAAACTTTTTATAGACGATAGTTTTTGCTTTGTGCGGTTGTTTTGGGGTTTTTTAAAACAAAACCGTATAAGTTATTTATTGAATTAAATACCTAGTAAGGTATTTATTGGTGGTAGTGGTGGGGTTTTTTGGTGGCAAAACTATTTGCTGAATTAGAAGTGATGGTATCTTAGTCTATTCATGTCCAGTTGCTTGGTGACTTGATCGCAGCACATGAGCAGACCACTGATCATTGCAGTGGTGACTTCTTGCCAGTCAGTTTTACTAGATGCAAGTTCTTATCTGGATTTTAATCCAGACTCCCAGAAGGAGCACGTTTTGAATGTCCAGTACCTCTCTTGCCTTGGATTTAGGGAGGAGAAACCTTGGCACTATTAGTTCATAGATGATTCTTCAAAAGCAGCCAGTCCTGGGACATGTCTGTCTGGTGGCATTTCTCTTACCTCTTTATGGTGCAACTCTTTTCTTATCAAGAGTTTGCCAGAAAATTTATTTGCTGGTACTCTAGTCTATTAAGCATTCTGTGGTATAAGTCTCTCTGTGAATTCCAGTGCTGTGAGCTTTTCCTTGCAGGAAGAAAAACAGGATTTTGTGCAAGTGGCTGATTCTGCCTGTCTCCGTCTCTTTGGACGGGACTTGTACGTGTTCTTTTGGGAAGCATTCTTTAGAATGAATAATGTTTCTTCTGTTTCAGTTGCAACAGCTATTGACAGACCTTCCTCATGATATGCTGGAGGACAGTGGAGACCAGCTCTCCAGCTATTCGGACAGCAGCACTCATGAGGCTGAGGAGCAGTAAGGCATTTTGCACCACTTTTCATTATTTATGTTGTGCTTTTGAGAATAGAGCAAAATCTCATCTGAAGTGCGTGGTACAAGGGGAGCTGTAGTGCACTTTGCAGTGTGATTTCTGTTCATGAGAAACAAGCTAGATGCCACTTAATTAAACAAAGAGATGATTTGTTTTGTTTTTTTCATTGAAGTTATAAATACATAGTTCAGGTGCTCGTCTTTCTCTAGATCACGTGAGCCTGGGAATCGTGATGGAATGTGGAACGATCATCCGTTGATAAGTGATCCTCAAAACGTAAGCTTGTATGAGCAGTGGCATAATTAGTGGGAACTACTTGCTCATAATAACATACTAAAAATTATTTAAATTCATTAGAGGAATACTTCTACTGTAGGTGGCATGTTTTGCTATTCTTTTGAAGTATTTCTAACTTCAGGGCTGGTAACCCCAGATGAAGTGGGTGGTAGGAAATCTGAGTTGTGAGAGCGGAATTCTAAGCCTCTTATCCATTCATAGGGCTACGAACAAGGGCAAAATCTCTACCCTGAACAATTCTTGTATGACCAGCAAAATGATCATGTTGAAAAACATGGAAAGCATTGGAATGGCCTACGTAGTGATGAAGAGAAGGATCATTTATGTGATGTTAAAGAAGATTACTGTGTCCAGAATGATCAGGAGGATCCTGATGATGTGTACCTCGGTAGAGATGAGTTTAATGCTTCAAGTTGCTACCAACAGAACAATGTGTATCATCTTCCTGAGAACTTCAGACCATATACAAATGGCCATAAACCAGAGTTTAACAGTCAGCAGAGTAAAATAATAAATATTTCAGATGCTCCAAAGGAACATCTTAAGGTATTTCAGAAGCTGATGCATTTTTCCGTCTCTTTTGGAAAATTTTCAGGTCTTAACTATTGTTAATAATATTTCTAAATGCTTTTAGTCTCTTATCAGTTTGATCAGTGATGCGAGACTTCCGTAGTCTATTTAAAACAACGAAGCATTATGTAATTGGATTTTCATATGTGCACGTTGTGATCATTTTTGTTTTTTTCCCCTCTTGTTGGCAAGACACAATTCCATGAGGTAGAATGAATGTGTTTTACTCAAGTGCCTGCTTACTCTATTGAATTTGACGCTTCACTACTCTCCTAAAGTGGAAGCTTTCATGAAAACTTCTGTCACACTTAAACGCTGTGCTGGATTGGAGTCTGAAAATGAAGAGCTACTAGAGCTCGTCTTAATGACAACCTGTAAAATGAAAAATATTGAGCAAGACTACAGTTGTAGTTTTAATTTATTTCCTCTTATGTGCGTGTTGTCACAACAGCAATTTGTTGCATCTGACATTGTCAGTGGCCAATCACCAGAATCTTACAAAGTGACTTATAAACCATACCAAAATGGCATTCATCAAAAAAATCCAAAAATCCAAGAAGGAACCAGAAGAAACGAAGCTTTGGAAGATTTGCAACGTGAATTCTTGGGCAGTGATGAAAGTAAGTGTTCGGTGTTTTGAAATAAACTTGTGTGAAAGGTCCACTGGAAATGACCAACAGAAAACCTGTGGAGTTCAGCAGTTTTTCAGTTAAGAGGACAATGAGAAGTATGTTGATGTATATGATCTTTTGTTTTGCTCTAAGCTTACTTTGGGATAGGCCTAATTTTCTTGGTGTTTTGGTTTTTTTCCCCACTTTATCTAGAAATTTCTTTTTATCCAGGGTATTTGAGTTTCAGGCTGTTAAAAAGTAGTTTTGACTGGTAAGGCTGTGAAAAATTTTTTCTGACGGCTTGTTCTCAAGTCTCACTGGCACTTTGTCTTGGTTATAATATTGGAAAGCAGTGACTTGCTATACCTTAGGAAACACACTTTGCTTGAGGCCACATTGGCTTTACTGTTAGGTGCACTTCAAATGATAGAGCTGCTTTGCTTCTTAGACATCTTGAAAATTTCTAGTTGCCACAAGACTGTGTGTGAATTCATAGTTCATAAACCAAATCTTCAGCCGTTGCTGTCAGAGCAACTCAGGTGATGTAAATCAAACTCGGATTGAAAAACGATGCAATTTTGTGAACCAGTAGTGAATTCAGTGCTGTACAGAAGAAGTATCTTCAGGCAGGAATTATTGTGACTCTGTCTTTCTTGGTTAGTTGACTGTGCTGACTTGTCTGTGTGCTGTTTGAAATTTGGCAGATTCTTCAGAAAATATGCAGATTCTTCAGCTTCAGGTTCTAAATAAAGCAAGAGAAAGACAACTGGAAGAACTTAATGAGAAACTAGAAAAGAGTGCACAGCAGATTAGGTATTTGAATCATCAGCTTTCAATGGTCAAAGGTAAAATGTTTTGTACTAATTCTTATTCATCTCTAGCAACCTCTTTATTCTGAAACTTTGATTTACATAGTGCCTCTGCAAGTATTGATCTTATTTATAAACTTGATTTGGGATTATGTGGAACTAACCCTCTGTCTGCAACATTGTTCTAAAGAAAATTCTCTGGATTGGTGCCTGACTGCATAACTGCCTCAAATTTTACTGCATTCCCAAGGCCTTCCGTTATTCCAGAGTCCCTGTGTGCCAGGCATTAAAAATCTGCAGAAAGTGGAAAATTTGCCAGAGTAGTGTGATAAAAGTACAAACCTGTCCCCCCAACCCTAAACCCCAATAGTAGAAGTGTACATCTGTGAAAAAGCTTTTTTTTTTGTGCTGTCTAGTTTCATGAGCCATTTTCTGGACTGAATGTAGAGAGAAGCTGTTCCAAAATGATCAAAGCTGCAGTGAAGACTAGCGGTTGTCTTGTTCTCCCTTTTCTTACAGGAACTGACAAAAAAGCCATGAGCTTAGAGAATTAAGTATTTAATTTTTAGAATGTAAAAGGAGCAAAGGAGAGAGAAAACTTAAGCTGTCAACCATTTTTCTGTGTTGGCTGTTGCTCCAGGGGAATTATTTTGTGTCTGCATTTAAATGTAAGGGATGATGCTAGTTCATAGTGCTGACAGAATGGGGCTTGATTCTGAAGGTACAATATATCGGAGTGCTTCCAGCTACCAGAGGGAGAAAGAGGTGACTGACTGATTTTGTTCTGTCTTCTGCTTGTTGCCCACTGTATGCAGCAGAGAGCTTATAGCCAACGGTTCTGTAGAGCAGGGATACTGAGCAGTCAAGTCCCGTGAAGTTGTTGGGTGGCTGGCTGTGTTTCTCACACTATTACCGTGTCTCTGTCTTTAAGATGAAAAGGATGGCTTGGCTGTTAGTCTTCGTGAGTCTCAAAAACTCTATCAGAATGGAAAGGAACGGGAAGTGCAGCTTGAAGGTCAAATAAAGGCCCTTGAAACTCAAATTCAGACTCTTACTACTAATGAGGAGCAGGTACTATAAATATTTTTAAACTGTTTATTGGTGAAGATCTCTCCAGTTATATTTGTGGGGCATTTGCATTGTATATACGTGCCAGTCTTTTGAAGCACTGTTCATGATCATTGCAGAAGCTGAATATATGATGAATGAATAGGGTTCATTGGTGGAAAATAATTTGTGTTCAAATCCAGGCATTATCTGAGAACTTTTAGCAACTCTTGCACAAAACGATTGAACTGCTATACAGTATTGGAGAAAAAGTAAAATGTATGTAACTGGAAGCTAGTCAAATTCCATTCCTACAGCTATTGAAGCAATCCAAAGTGGCAGAGGTAGCCATGGAAAGCACGCAGAAGCAGCTGTTAGAACTTCAGCGATCAGATGCCCTTCAGCGAGCTAGAGAACAACACGAGACGATTGTTTCAGCGCTCAAGCAAAAGTATGAAAAGCAAGTATTATCATTAGAGCAGAAACTTGATACTACAAAATCTGCCCTCCGAGAGCAGGTGAGAAATTATTTCAGGATGTTGAGTACTGTACTGGAGAGGCTGTAGAGCTCCCCATGTTTCCTAAACTGCACTTCGTGACCTATAATTCTATTAACTCTTTCTGGAAACTGCAAAGCAAACAGAAAGAAAATTCTGTGTAAGCCTCAGTATTATGAAGCCTATGTGGTATGTTTTTATTAACGTTTTCAGGCAGTTGTGAGCTCAGATTGTGAGTTTGTACGTAGCAGATACAGAGGACGCAAGAACTGATTGTCTCAGTTTCTCTCCTGAGCTTTCATTCTGTGCATGATGTCTTTTTGAAAGAGTACTGGCAAGTAAAACTGGGAAAGAAAAGAACAAATTAAGAAATGATGGGATACTTTTGTTTATTAAACAGTCTATGGTCGAGCATTAATCTCAAGAACAATGATCAAGGACAGCTAATTACTGAACAGTCACTTTGTTTATAGAAGTATGGATTTAAAAGGAGAGAGGAGGGGAAAAAGGCTGGCTTTAAGATGGAGTGTGATATGGATTGCGTCACATGGTTATAGGGCTTATTAAAATTATTCTACCTGACATGTCATAAGAGTCCATTACACTATGAGAAATATTAAAGCAATGTAGTCTAGGCAGGCCTTAATAAATTGTCTTCTTATTTCATGTAAAGGAAATAGAATTAAGTCTTTCTACTTCTAGGTCTGTAATTCTCGTCTCAATATAAATACGCTTAAAAATGGTTGTATGTTTGAAAAGGTAACTAGCACTTGCTTGTAAATAAGAATGAACTTACAAATTTCTGGCTATTAGTACCAGGACAAAGCTTACACAGCTTTGTCTCTACTGCAAAAAAGGGCTTTTTTATCATGTGAAAAAACTAAGTTCCTCTTACAGAGCATTGGAACTTTCTAATTTGTCTTAAGCGCAGCTAAAATAATCTAAATTAAGTTAAACTCAGGCTTAATATGAGTAACATGAAGTCTTAATTTTTCTGCAGTAGCCTAACGGTGTGTGATCGATTATAGGGAAATACCAGGCACGCTGAAAACAAACTGCTCTAGGAAATACAAAGTAGTTCACATCTGTGTGTATATTATGAGTATGCTTACTATCTCCTTGTGGAAACTTAACTTTGCTGTAAGAGGTGACTTGTCAGCCAGGGATAATATTTGATCTGTGATTCATTTAGTTGGCCTCTACCCCTTTAGGCATCAGCTTGATAAATTTTCTCCTGTGTCTTCTATGTATTGTCTCTTTCTATATCTGAGACTACTCAGATGGCTAGATGATCCCTGCCCATGGCAGGGTGATTGTACTAGATGATCTTTAAAGTCCCTTCCAACCCAAACTGTTCTGTGATTCTATATTTGTAACATTAGTAAAAATAACCTCTCTTCCTAGAAAGAGCTTTGCAAAAATCTAGGAGAGCATGTTAAGCAACTTGAAAAAACGCTGGAAGAAACCAAATGTGAAAAAACTGAAATAATAAATCGACTGACAAGAAGTCTAGAAGAAAGCCAAAAGCAATGTGCAAATTTACTGCAAACAGGTCAGCCGTTCACTCGTACGTTATCTTCCCTTGCAGAAATGGCTTTGGTTTTTTTGAAGTACGTGATTGCACATCTATGTTCCTATTGAAAGGGAAGCAAAATCAAGCTAAATGTGTACTAGACCATTTCCTGTGCAGTGCATTAGTCAGACTTAAATGAAGTCTAGTGAAGTCTAGATTGAAGTGTGAAGATACCAATAAAAGAAAAACCACCACCCCGCCAAAAAAAATCCCCAACTCCAAAAAACCAAAACCCCAAGCAAGAGCAATTAAACTATTTTTATGTGCATTTTGTTCTGTGTATGTGTAAATTTAGTTTTGGACTAAGTAACAGCCTTTGGGAGCAAGTTGCTTATTTTTGGATTAGGCTTTTGACTTGAATCACTATTCTAAATTCAAATTTTCACAAGAAAAGAGTTGATTTTTGTGGCTGGAGGCTGGTTCTTGGAAACTTTTGTCAGGAGCAATAGCACGTTAAATACTCTGCTCCTTGTGTGTTTGACGTGTGCCTACCTTTATACATTGAAGTCGTTTAATAGTAATGTAGGTAGTAGCTATTAGTGAGCTCAGGGAAATAGAAACAGAGTAATGCCTGTTACCAGAATCAACTGCACTGTTTTTAACAGTGATCCTTTTTCAGATTGCATGGTCTTTCTTGCGTATTTAAGACTTGCTCTTTCTCTCCCTTCTCTTTCCTGCAACAGGCTCAATGCAGGAGACGAATCAGTTACGGTTTCAATTGCAACAAGCTCAGTCTGCACACATGATAAGCAATAACATGAACAAGGCTTTGCAGGTTAATTTTATAAAATTTTACTGTTTTGATTTTAGGGGGGGTGGGCATTATAGCTAAGAGATTGGTAATTGAAACTTTCCGTATTTGTTGGGGAAACAAGCATGTTTCCTTTCATTAAAGTACTACCCACTACTTCATCTCCCAGTGTTGCTTGTTGGACTTTTTTTTTTTTTTAATTGCAGTGTAGCTGGGCATATGTGTTGGCCCAAATTTGATATCATACATCTATCTAACTTGCTTGTGGAAAAAGAAGGATATAAATGCTATATGCTGGGAATCTCATAACTTAGCTGGAGATAATTGTGTTCTGAAACTTACCTTTGGCCAGCAAAAGGGAATGGTAGAGAGTCCTCTAAAATATGAGTGGAAGTCTGTGTTTCCAATTCAGTTCATATATTTGATTGAAATCTATATTCTTGGAAACTATGAATCTAGTAAGTACTAGCGTGATAGGCTGTTTTTCCAGCTATGTACATTTTTTGTTGTCATCCATTTTACCATACAAGGGCATCAGGAAAGAAGAGCAAAAGGAATAATACTTAACTTCATGTAAGAACTGTAATAAGAGCACTATAATATACTGAGCAACAGAAAATATTCCCTAATTAATTTGCAGTTTTAAAATGTGTTTTGCCAGAGGTATCAAAAACGATAATATGAATAAATAAAACTATTGCTAGATGACTCTTACTAAACACACCTAAATAGAGTTATATTTAGAAATAAAAGCTCCACATATTTGTTTTCTTTGGAAGAAATTATCATGGGCCTAATGTGTTTGCTTAGAATTTTGCAGCTCAGTATGATTTGGGTTTTTTTTCTGTCTTTTCTTTTAAGGAAGAATTAAAGGAACTGAAGGAAGAAATCTCTTTGTATGAATCTGCTGCCAAGCTTGGAATATTTTTGAATGATGCGGGTGGAGAGCTGCATACAAACCTGAGTGATTCCTATGTAGATCTGGGTATTAAAAAAATCACTGTGAAGAAACCAAGGTTCTGCAGGTATTGAGTGAGTTTTGTTGAAAGAAAAATCTAAAATCCTCAAGAAATTATACAAGTGATGTTTAAAAGGTGGTCTTACTGCATCAACATCTGGGGATTTTTTTTCTGTGTTAATCGCAGCTTGATGCAAAAGCATATGGCTTCTGTATTCATGTTCTCATTCTTTTTCCTGTTACCTCTTAGATATCTGTATTTCTGGTAGCATTAGTTGCTCTTCTCTTTGCTACCACTTTCAGATAAATGTTTTTTGTCTTCTAAATACTGAACTGGTTATGTCTTCCCTAACAGTGCAATACAGAACAGAGACTTGGATAAAGAGCTCTCTAAAGATGAAATTAATGTAGAATTAAAAGCTGAGCTGGAACGTTTATTGAGCAGTAATAAAATGAAGAGAAACCAGATTACTCAATTACAAAATGATCTTAAAGATTGCCAGAAGACGTTAGAGGAATACAAGCAGTTGTTGAAAGCAACGAAAGAGTCAGAGGTTTGTTCTTTCACACTTTTTATAGAGTAAAGATGCACTGGATTTTAGTGAATCGAAACAGTGTTTTAACTTGTTATAAATATGGACTGAAGAATTTACTTCCAGCTGAATATTCATAGCAACTAAGTAAATCTGTCTTTGAGCTTAAGGCAAATATTGTCATTTGGATGATACCTTGTTTCGTATCTTTGGTGGAAAAGAAACAAACTGAATGGCATAGCTTGGTCAGCATATGCCTGATTAGGTGAGTTCTGATGTGATGGCTTATGTGCTTGATAGCACTTCATGTCCACTCTGCTTTTTTGAACGCTAAATTTAATCGGAGAAAGTAGGTTTTCTTTAGCCGAAAGATCTTCTGAGAAGGCTGATGGTATCTTTAGGTTATACATATGGAACATTTGATTGCCTTCAGAGGGCCATCACTGTGTAATTTGATCAACAAGGAATCTCTTTGATATTGCATCTCTCTTCACCCCGTCATTAACGTCCCTCTATAAATTGACAAGACTTTTAACATCTGCTCTTGTAATGTATACGTTGTGACCTGCACGTGGGATAGGAGTATAGAACACTTGAGAAGCATGCTCTTTGTTGGATGATAACAGTCATTCTGCTTGCAAATGCAGTGTTGAGTGTGTGCTGCTTTAAACCTTCACGATGATGAGTTTCAGTGATACTGTTATATTCTGCGCTGCAATGATTTCCTTTGGTTGTTGCTTTTTAATTTTTTCTAAGAAAATTTTTTGTTGGACAGCTTTAACTTTTTTAAAGCATCAACTTCTTAATCATGTATGTCTTGAAAGATTTCATCTTAATTTTATTTTTAGCCTGTCACAGATCTAAATAATAAGTCGGTAGCCAGTCCTTTGGTTTCTGACGATCTTAAGGAAGAAGTTCTGAGACTCAGAAAGGCTAATGAAAATTTGCTGCAAGAAGTTGAGGTGAGTCAGAGATGCTTTAAAAAAAAACCCCCAAAGAACAAACAAACCTAAACAAGCCAAAAAACCCAACCCTCTGCTAAAAGCTGCAATTGGAAAAGGGTCTTTACGATCCACCTCTTACTTGACTCCTGTTCCTCCAGAACCATTCTTCAACTATTGAAGAGCTGAAGGAAAATGAGGAAAAATTGAAAAGCTTAAATCAAGATCTCTGTTGTCAGATGAGAAAGATGGTTCAGGATTTTGATCAGGATAAACAAGAAGCCATTGACAGGTAAGTCTGTTAATGGAGTTTAGATCCATTTGTGAACTTTCAGCCTGAATGTATAATCTTGTATCAGTTACTCGGTACGAGGGAGGCCAGCTTTAGAAAGCTGGTTTCTTACTTAAGGAAAAGTTGAATCCTGTTTAAAAGCAAGGAAAAAAACCTAGGTATTTTTTACCTTTTTTGAAATTGTAGGTGTGAAAGAACTTATCAGCAACATCATGAGGATACAAAAGCACATTTTGAGAAAGACCTGATGGAGAAGTATGCTGCAGAAAAACAGCAGCTTATTCAAACTTACGAAGAGACAGTCTCACGCTTAAAGTAAGACTTACTGTTTCTTCCACTTATACTGAAACTTTTGCATCTCCTGTCTGTCCTGCAGTGCTAGACACATGTTTTTTTTAAAACAGAATTGCTGTGCTGTGAGTGTAAAGACTGATTAATAATAAATAATGTCTCCTGTGAAGGGCTGACATAGAGGAGCTGAACAGAGAAATGATTGAAGTAAAAGAATGTTACATCAGAGTCTGTCAGGAGAAGGACACCTTGGAAGCTACTTTGAGGCAGAAATTTGAGCAAGAGCAGCAGCTGAAGGAAGAGAAGGTACTAATGGAAATACTTGTAAACCCATATAATTTCAGACTTGTTTTGAGATGTAATATCTGTATTTAATTGTTTGGGAAAGGTATTTGTAGAGATACTCTGTATCAGAATGTTAATACACGTGACCTATTGGTTGTTTAATTAACTTGTTGTGTCCTGGGGTTTAAAATATTTCAGAGGTAACCCTTTCCTATAGCTATTCATTTTCACAGTCAGCTTTCATAATTTTGACTCTTGAGGACTACTCAGTCAGTTGTGTAAGGTTTTACATTCATGAGATGTTTCCCAAAAAAATGAATGGCAATACAAGTTTTATTCTCCCTGTGTAAAATTGATGTGAAAATACTGTGGGTTTTTTAAGTACTAATGAATTCAGACTGCTCTACTGATTAAAAAGTTTACTTTTCTGAAGTTATCAGTGTGAAATGACTAAAGTAGGTCAACTGTCTTGCTAAGCAAGTACAGTAAAGTGGTAAAGATGCTTGATAATAAAATATATTTTAGAGCAATAGGCTATAATAATCTCTGATACTATGCCTTAAAACACCTCCTTTTGAGTGCTGAATCTCTTGTCCAGGTGGCATCAGTAAGATTGGTGCACAGGTTCTACAGAGTTAATCGTGCCTCTCATGCATTCTCACCGCTTAGTACTAGAGCAGTTTGTTATGCCTTGGAGAATATTTTTATTTAAAATTTTGTTTTGTTTTGCCTTTCTTCTCGCTCAAGAAACAGCTACTAGAAGAAAAGGAAGACTCTCTTAACCTTCTGAGGACTAAGCTTGAAGAGGAACACAGCAGGTCTATGACAGCAGCAAAGAAGCAGTGGCTGGAAGAAAAAAAAAAGCAGGGTGAAGAGGAAGTTGCATTAGCCAAAGTTCGCTGGGAGAAGGAAGAAAAAGAGGTGTGGAACTTAGAGCAGGGTGTTTAATCTTTTTTTTTTCTTCTTTTGTTGGTTCAGTTATTTTCTGAAGGAGATCTTTCATGTGGATAGATTTAGGCACTGTTATTCTGCCATTCGAAGTGGCTTTTAAGGATCCATCATTTTAGGAGTCTCTGTGGAAGTCAGTAGGTATTACACATGCTTAAGATTTTGGGGAAAAAAACCCAAACCCTAGACCTTGTAAAGTAACATGCACAATGTCCTGAATGTCACGGCTGGAGTTTTCCCCTCTGATCCCTGGGTGAGTGGTTGTGCTCTCTGTTGTTTCATGCAGTTATCATGTAAAAATCCTTTGTGTTTGCTATCCCATAGAAGAAAGCTGTGATGAGTTACCAAACTCTCTCCTCTCTGAGCATGGTTTTGCTCTTCTCCTTTTAGGGAAGGTTATTGGTGTAAATGGAGTTTTGTTTGTGTAAATACCATTGAAATTCTGGTTATCTGGGGAGACTTCATTACAAAATATTTTTTTCCTTAGAATAAAGCAAAAATAGAAAGAGAATGGCAAAGTAGGCTGGAAGCAACGAGAAGAACTATAGTTGAATGTAATGACTGCAGCAGCCAAACTGATCGAGTCATGATTGTGGATGAAGCTTCAACTAAAGAGTTAGAAGAGATTGTTGAAGACCAGAGGCTGCAGATCCATAAGGCTCTTAAAGAAAATATGGCCTCTGGAGAGACCTTAAAAGAATTTGAAATAGAACTGGAAAATAAATACCGTAGAAATCTTGCCAGCCAGGTAACAAATAATTATTCTATCTGCCTGGAGCCTGTGAAACTGCCATGTGCAACTAAGTCACACAACTTCTTCCATTAAGTTTCTCTTAAGCTCAGTAGCTGATATTTGCTTTATAAGAAATATATGTAAAAAACCCAAAGTTTCTGAAGAAGGTGTGGCATGTAGCTTGTTTTTTCTAGCTGTTAGTTTTTCACAGAGTTGGACAAGTTTTGCAGGAGTTTTGAAAAGAACTGAGTAACACTGACTTAGAATTTATACCACTTTGTTAGGAAAAATAAATTTAATTGTTTTGGTATCATTTTTGCACTGAGAAATGGATCAGATGCTGCTGGTCTGAATCTCTTAGTTTGTGTGATCATAGACAATCTAAACTGGTCTGTTCTTTCATTGCTATGTATAAGTAATAAACAGTGGTGGTATATATTTGGTGGTGGTGACTGAAGTTGTGGTTTGGTTTTTTTTTTTTTATCTGCTTGTAGATAGATGCAGCTTTAACTCAAGCTCGTGCCAGGTGGCTGCAAGAATTAACAGACCTCAAAGAATACAAAGTGAATCTGAAGATAGAACAAGAAAAATGGGAAAAAGAACACAAAGAGTCCGCAGCAAAGCAGGTAGCCCAAAATACTTGTATGTGTGTATCGATAAACGGTTTAGTCTTCCAGATCCCATACGTTACTGTGGGGTGAGTGTTGACGTAGGTGGTGAATCATTTAGGAAAGGTGTTTCTAGTGTACTAGGGTTCTGATCCACTTTTTTTGCCTATATAGGATTATATTTTTATTCAATAATTTGCAAATAATCTCCAACATAGTGATAATTACCCAGGATTATATTTTATGTATATATAAATGTATGTATATATTTATGATGACTGTGTTATGTATTCACCAGTTAGCCCTAGTTCTCTCAGCGGCTGAAGAGAAATGGAAGAAAGAATATGAGAATACAGAGAAATCTGGACCAAGAATGAAAGAACTTGAAGAAAAGGTAGTTTCTCTCCAGAAGGAATTGGAGCTAAAGAAAGAGGAAATCCCTGCAGCTATCAAAGCAGAACTAGCAAAAGCCCGTGCTCAGTGGAACAAAGAAAAGCAAGAGGAAATCCTGCAGATACAAGAGCAAAATGAGAAAGACTACCGATCGTTCTTGGATGATCATAGAAACAGAATTAAAGAGGTACTTGCAAAGCAGAAGAATGATCTCTCCATTCAGAAAGAGACAGAAATAAAGATGTTACTAGACCAAAAGCAGCGAGAATGGGAGGCTCAGGAAACAAAGAGACTGCAGGACAAAATTAATCGGTATGAGGAGAAGACTCTAGTTGAGCTTGAGTTCTTGTTGAGTGAAATCCATGAAGAACTAGTCAAGTCCACACATAGTAAGCATTCTTGGAAGGATAAGTGTTTTGACGCTCATGTTCAATTAAACAGTCAATGCAAAGACAAACTGAAGGCTTGCTTACAAAGAGCCTACAGAACCACAGTTTATGCGATTCTGGACAGGAAAGAGCGAGAATGGAAAGAGGTAATATTTCTGGAAATTTTAACTGCCAACCAGAAAAGGGACTTGAGATTTCAGACTTACGCCTGTTTTCTCCCAAAGTAAAATATCTTTAGAATTGGAGAATACAGTATTTGAGCTCCCTCATAACAACAGTCCTTTAAAACTGTGAAGGAGGGCTAAATTTGCCATTAGCAAATGAAAAGCAAAAGGATGGGTATAGCTTTGACACCCTTCAGTCTGCAAAGAGAAAGACGAGTTAGGAGTGTTGCTAATGCCAAGGTTCGTAAACTAAGGAGATGAGTCCACCGTCTTAAATTTGGGAGGCTATTGAAGGCTCCTTGTGATCTCTTAGGTGGATTCTGTCGTTAAGGCCCAGCTTTGATTTTTGCATTGCTGCCGGGTGTTTTTTGGAGAAATTTAGCAGTTTATTATGGTGATTGGATAGTGATTGTGGATTATTCTCCCTGCTGCTGCCTTCTGGTATAAATACAGATGAAAACAAATTGTAAATTACCTGTAGTAGAACTGAATAACTGACAAACTGATCTATCTCAAGAAAAATAGTCTCACTGAACTTTGCTGTGGCTCTAGGAAATCCTTTACAGTGTACCTGCCCAAATGAGGAAAGTCATCTTACAGTCTTCTAGAGGAGTTTGGAACTAAGTAGAATTCTGTCCAAAAGAATTTCTGTTGTTTGGACAGATTCCTCTTTTTGCAGTGCTTATGCTTGTAGGAAGTTTTTGATCATGGGGAGCATCCCACCAGAAATGCCATTGCCACCCAGCGTTTAGCATCTGGGAAATACTCCAAGAATAGGACAGAGAAACCATATTGCTTTTCAAGAGAAGGCAGAATGGGGGGGAATGAGTATGAAGTGATTTCTTATGACAATATTACCTAGTTTATAGAGGTAAATGTTTCTGTTCAGAAAGTGGTCCTTTAAAATCATCGTTATGAGTTATTTTCATGATGGCAAAGAGATTTGGAAGGTTTTTTCCTGTGCCTGATGCATCTTCTGAAATAGGTGTGTTTCTTGGTAAACTGTTCTTAATATACCTTTGAACTTCAAAACATTAGTTGGCTTGAACCATCTTACCCAGTGAAGTCTTTGTTTAGTAATGTCTTCTCTTGTGCTACCCTAATAACAATAAATAAAGGACTTACTTACATTTTTCTAGATGACTTTCCTGTCACTCTACTATATTTGTGCAGAAACTCTAAATGGGTCCAACCCATCCAAAGGCTGGATATGCCTTTTAAAATAACAAGTTAAATTCACCTATTCAAAGAGACTTTATAGTTTTGCAATGTTAAGGGCTCCGACATTCCCCAATAAAACTCAAGATAACCAGGTACTATTTTTGCAGTGAATTGCACTAAGTAGGATTTCTATATGCTAGAATACATGTTCTCCTCACAGTTTGAGCTGCAATCTACAGTTCTATTTCAGGTTTAATTGCACCCGTGTTGCAATTACTAAAGCTACTTGGTGGCCAGGTTTGCTTGTTTATTGTGCATAACATACTACTTACCTAGTTTAAGATGGTGTGGAACACTTTGGGGGGGGTTTTGCTATGTGTTGGGTTTTCAGGAAGTATTTGTCAGTTGCAGAAATACGAAGAGCTACCGACTAAGGTAAATAAAGCAGCATGCTCTTGTCTGCGAGGTGGTGAAGGAGAAACCTGCGACGTGGCAACACCTCCTGTGTATGATGTTGGATGTCAAGCAAGAGCACAAAGGAGGCAAAGGAGACAGCCACCCTCGCAGGAAACTGGAACAGACAAAGGTATGGGGTTTGGTTTTAATCTGGCAAATTGCAAATCATCAAATTGAGCTTGTTAGTAGCAGTCTTTAACAGTTGCTATCTTATTGATGACTGTAATGCAAAGTTAGTTAATTAGTGAATGTTTGGGTGAGAGAGGAAGATGCAATTCTTCTGACTGTAAGGTTGCTTAATGATGCATTAGCTTGTACTATGTTCAAGTCACAAACCATGCAACAAACAGTACTGGTCTCTAGCTTACTGATTTAACGGCAGGCTTTGAGGTTTGATTTTATTAAATGCTAGTAGCTTTCTGCTTTTTTAAGCCATCTTCAGGAGTAAAGAAATAGCTGCTGTATCAGCTGCAGCTGTAAATATTCTTTGGCGGTTGTGGAACACTAAACCTTTAGATGTTTAATGGCTCATAGGCAAGCCAGTGATGATCTTGGTAAGCGGGGTGTGATCTAAACTGTGTCTTGTAAATAGGTAATATAAATCAGAGCTTTGAAGATCAAATTATACTATTTGTTCTTGATACTAGACAAGACAAGGAATCCTGCGTTCATGTAAAAGATAGTTGTGTCAAGAGTTATACTTCACCTGGTATGGTAGATTTTTCCAGTTCTTTTGATCAAGAATGTAGTTGAAAAAACGTGAATGCCTCAGCGCTGTTTCTCTTTTTTTTTCCTTTTTTCCCCCACCCCGTCTCTCCTGCCCTCAAATATACTTTAGCATTTTAGCTCTTCCCAAACCCGTCGCATGTACTATGGCAAAGCTGGAGATGGTGTAGCTGGGGAAAAACTTCTTGGGAGGCACAGAAATCTCTCTGGGGCTTTCTGGTTAGTGTGAGTTCTTATGCAACCAAAAACATAAAGCAAGAAAACCCAAGAGAGTCTTTGGCTTTATGCCTATAGTGTGGCCTGAATTCCTTCAACACCAGAATAACAAACCATCTATTAAACACAAAACAATACAAGCAGTGCAGCTCTTGGGTCCCTGGAGCTCCCTGTCCTGGCTATAGAGAGCAGCCGTTGCTCTCCTGGAAGTAGCCCAGTCTTTGTGAATTCCTTAACTCGAGTCAGCCGTATATGAGGCTTCCCAGCTGACCCTGCTTGACTGTTGTGGGGTTGGGTTTTTTGTTTTGTAGCTGGTTGTTTGGGGTTGCTTTTTTAAATAAAAATTTAACCTACAAGTCTCACATCACTGACTGAAGACTCAGATCTTCACAGATGGGAGTGCATTGAGGCTCTGAGGGCTCAAGGACTTGACAGATGTTGCTGCACTTTCTATAACAGAGTTCCAGCCTTTTGTGATTATTTTAATTAGGCTAATGTGTTATATGCTTTCCAGCAAGAGAAAGACCAAGCAGCACACTAGAAATGTAAGACTGGACTTGATTGGTTTTTTTGCTCCATCATTGATATGTAACTTTCAACTGCTCAAAATGAGATTCAGACCACAAATGAGGTTTTCTGAAGCCCCTGGATTGCTTTTCTCTGTATTCTAGGATGGCTGCTTGCTTTTGCTTGTCTGCACATCATCTTAGAGAAGGAAGAGAGCCAGACTTGTTTGTGTCTTTCCCAAGGCTCAGGTCCTCACATTCTACTGAAGAAAGCCTTGATTCTTTCAGAAGGAGGACTGGTCTTTAATAAGATATGTCCTCCGTTGTGTGGTGATGGTCTTTGTTTTCCTTAGGCCATGGGTCACATGAACTTCTGTGGCTGGGCACCAGAAAAGTATCTCCAGCATTCATTGTAGGTTTTCAATTCATGTTGGTTTTCTTTCCTAAAATAGAAAAGCTAGTAATCAACTGTTGATTTTTATGGGTTTATCCAAATGAAATCTTAGATTACGTAGCTTGTAAGTAGGTTTTATGGTCCTTTGACTTTGAGATGACGACCCACAGGTGAACTGTGTATGCCATGATCGTCTTCTGTGTCAGTTTGAAGTACTACACTTTGGGCTTTTTCAGCTCCATTGTCTTCTCATTCTCTGTGGTGTGTCGTCATAATATTTATATGCTTCTTAGTAGCATTTAGTTGAGTTCAGCATGGAATTCCAGCCTTCCTCTGTAAGAGTGGCTTTTGGCTATTAAAAAAACCCCCCAACAACAACCCAGTTTTATCTTTTAGCTTTCCACCCCAAAGAAGGCACAATTGCTTACCCACAAATTAATAATTCTTTTCCTTGTTGTCAGAACAACCCTAGTTGTTTGGTTTTTTCCCTCTGTCCTTTCTCTACATGTGCACCTGGTATCTCTGATGTTTTGCCTCCAGCATGGTGTTAGTAATGGTATATGAAGGCTTTAAGCTTATTCAATTACTGCCTGAGATGACTTTTATGTTCAGGCTTCGTTGAAGTATGTTGCGATCAGTTCCTATGTGCTTGTTAGTGCAGCAGCTGTATGGTTGCTGATGATGCTTTGTGACATTGAACTTTTATAGCAGAGACTGGTTTATGTAATAACTTCTGTGGAACTCAACCTGAAATTAAAGAAGTGCAGTGAATTATAGTTTGGGTTTTGTTGTTTTTTTTTTTTTTTTTTAGAAAATGAGAAGGTTCTAGAAGCTCTAATTGCAGAAAACTCTGAGATAGAGACCGAACTGAAAGACCTGGAAACACCAGCAAGGTATTTAAAAAAACTTAATAAGCTGATTTCTTTCAAAGATATAAGCTGCTTTTCTTGTGCAATATGACTTATTTGCATTTCAGGTCACTGTCAAAGGGAGGTGTCTCAAAACCTTGTACATCCTGTGACTCTGTGAAAGGGCTGGAAGAAATGCGTGCTCAGTACATTAAAGCTGTGAGCAAGATTAAACGTAAGTACTAACTCTTAGCTGCAAAGTTAAGAGAGCAAAATAATTTACTTTGTCACTTCCTTCTCCTACAGCCAACTTGCACAGGAATCTGTCAGCCAAATCACATGAGAAATAGATTTTTCCTTCTTACTTGAGTGAATGTGAGAAATGGAATTCTCTTCTTAGAGAAGATTAATTGCAATAGGTGAAGCCTTGTTATGCCATCCTTATTTTGTTGCAATGTATTATGTCTTTTAAAATTGTAAAGTGTGTGTTGAGAATCAGCAAACAATCCACCGACCCTGCAACTTGCCCTGAGGGAGAATCTGTTTTCTCACTTGTGCTGTATCCTGCCTTCTGGCTTAATTAGCAACCTGCTGGATGAGGATAGAGGGTTAAGTGTGGTGCCAGGTCTCACTTGAGTGCACCAGTCCCCAAATGCCAGCTGCACTTCTGATTGAAGAATTCCTAGACCAGGATTTTACTGGACAACGTTCCTCCCAAATCCCTGTGCCTAGTTATTCTATTGCTGCTGAAGATGCAGAATTGGACAACTGAATTCCCCTCTAATGCTTCATATTGATCTGCTCTGGGCTTCAGTGGCATTTATCTGGTAAGCAACATTTGGCACAAGACTTGGATGAAATGTTGGCAGCTAAATCCAGGCCCTTGCTGACTTCCTCCAGGCCTGCTAGACAATCACAGTTTGTTGTGTTGGCTTTCCTCCCCTAACCTTTGGGGAAAAACTGGTACTCATGAAGTGTGTTTGTAGGTGATATGCTTTGTTATATCCGTGAAAGTAAGGAGCGAGCTGCTGAAATGATTAAAGCGGAGGTTTTAAGAGAGCGCCAAGAAACAGCACGGAAAATGCGCAAATACTATTTGACATGCCTTCAACAACTTCTTACTGATAATGGGAATCATGAAGGGTAAGTTCGAGTATGTTTGGAAATTACTGTTGGGTTTGACAGAGAATGTGTAGACATTATTCTGGTGTTTGTCCACCTTGGAGCAAACAATGTCTGACCTGAGGTCTTTACAGCGTGCTCAGATTGTCATGGGGTCACTGCATACTGTTTTTTTAGTATTATTTGACTCTTGTTAACATTACCTTGAATTAAAATGCAAAGTTGAAAAGGAGTTGCCTTTAAACTTTAATTTTTTTTTTCCCGTGTTCTGCAATTCCTGGCAGACCTGAAAAGAAAATAATGCATGCTGCCAGTAAGCTCGCTACAATGGCTAAAGGACTTGAAACGCCTCTTCGACACATTCCTCAAAGCAAGTCTGCCCGCTCGGGTATGTTGGATTCTGTAGTTGTTTTCATCTTGATCATACTGATTTAATGCATGTAGTAATGAAAACAGAGATGGAAAGTGAGGTGCTATTTATTTACAATCTTGCTCCTAGAAATGTAAATATAAGCTGCTTATTTTGACAATGCTTACAATTCTGTATTAAAAACAAACAAAATAACCTTGTTTTTCTTCCAGCATTAACATTTCCTTCAATTAATCTATTTCCTTCCCTTCTCTTCTAGCTCTGCTAGTAAATTCTGCTCTGCCTGGAGCTGAGTACTCAAAAAGAGATTGCATGCTTCAGACTAGGTCAAACCATATGAAAGGCACATCATGTGGCGAAAGCATTACCGAAAAAGCCTATGATAAAGCTGTCCAGAAACACGTACCACATGACTTGAGACAGCAGTTTGATGCAATGCAGGCTGAAACTCAACATATGCTTCATGAAACAGCGACTTCAAATATTCAGAATGGGAATAATTCTAAAAATCTGGATGGTGCTTCAAGAGATGCTCTGCCAGAGTTTTATCCAAATGAAGATGGAAGGAGAGAAAAATACAGCCCTACTGTAGATGTAGACAAAGGACTCGTGTATGCTTCTAGTAGTATAGCCCATCAGAATGCTCCTCCATCTGCTTTTCAAGTAACATTAGAAAATATGCATGCACCCAGCTTTACAAATGGCCATTCCATCTCTAGGCCAACTCATCATATACTTAAAGGCAAGAATCAAAGAACAGTCTTGAAAGAAGATAAATGTATCCAGTCGTGTGGAAAATTGAAAACTAAATCTAAGAGAACACTGGAATTTGATTTTCAAGAAACTCCAGAAAGAGATGAAGGAAGCTGCAGTGAATGGAGTTCTGTGAATGGAAGCCTGCACCTGGACCGGAGTGATGTCCCTCTCTTGTGTTCTGAGCAAAAAGCCAGTCCTAATGTGCAAGCACAGACTGCACGCTGTGAAGAGTTTCCTTGCATCAGGTCATTTTCCCCTGCAGATGAAAATATCGTTGCTTCTTGGAGAGACATTTCTAACGGCAATGAGAAGATTTTCAGCGCAAGAGGCAGCACTAAAGCTTCCAGTAGAGGCCACCTGATGACAAACCCAGAGCATACTTCCTTCCTCAGCTCTGAGAAATCAAATTCTGCTGGTGCACAATTCCATGTATCACCAGATTCAAATGTAGGAAAATGCTGCAACAAATGCTTGGGGAGAAAAGGTGTGGGAGCACCAGTCTCTTCAGCGAGATAGTGGTTTTGATAGCCCACTTCTTAACTTGAACCAATACCAGCAATTCCTTGCTTGAATTTCATGGTCAATGTGACACAATCTGAATGTTACATGAAATTCTAGAAATTTACTTGCAGTATTACTGCAGACTTTTTACCTTTGTAATAAAACTTCCATAACTGTTTATAATGTATTATATCTGAATTTATTAAATCTATTTTTATATTAAGTTTAGTTTGTGGTGCAGTGTTTACCACAAGTTAGAGTACATTTGCTTTAGATAATCTTTTAAATGGTTATGAAAATTCCTTTAGAGCTCGATGAGTGATGTTTTAGGATTTGTTTGAAGTATTTTAATTTAAACTTTTCCAATTTGAAGGACCCCCTGTAAGCCTTTGTGTGCGCCCCCATAATAAAAGCAAAAATACGTGCATTTTTTTCATTACATTATTATATCAAATCACATTTCAAGTATTCTTCTCTTTAGCACAGCAGAAAATAGTTCATACTGGACGGAAGAAAGGTATAAATTAGAATAACCACATTTTGCGGGCGTTGCTTAAATAGCAAATGTTATTGATGTAAGCGGAAGATGTAGTAATGTTCCTCCTGATGCTTAGAAAGCCACTATTTTAAAGGCCTGCTCATGTTTTGAAGAGAATTACAAAACGTATCTTTTTCTAGACTTCTTGCTTTCCTTCAAATGCCATTTCATTTCCAGTGATTCTGTGAGGAAAAGGCGTTTTGCTGCTTGCTTACACAGGGTGTGATTGCGTCATACTTGTTGCAGTTATGGGCCAGCAATTCACATCAACAGGAATACAGAAGATATAAAAAGAATACTATCATTCTGTGATATAAGAAAAAGAAAAAAAGACAGTATTTCATATGTAACAACATTTAACTGCTGTAAGGATGCTCACTTGGTCTTACAGAGTCTAACAGCACAGTCTAGTCTGAGACTCTTTTCAATTTTAGGAGGAAAACAGAATAAAATTCAACAGGAATCTTCTGAAGAAAAATGTGTTTAACTTCCTTTACAAAAACGTCCTGCCTGTTTATATTTCAGGCCAACTGGCAAGGCAGAATGCGTTACAGCTCTTGGTACACAGGACTGGTTTGTGACTCGAGACTCTCAAGCGACCTAATGAGAAACCTGAATTTCTTGGTGGCCTTTAATGTTGCCCATAAATCCACCCCACTTCCTCTTTAGTGAAGGTGGGTTTGTCATCGTCAGTGGGAGCAAACGGAGGCCACGAGAACGACCGCTTGTGCCTAAACAAACATGGGCAGTGGTTAAGTTCAAGGGCCAAATTCCGAGCTCTTAGCTGAGGAAATAGCTGTGGCCTTGTCTGCAGGGGAAAGTTTTTACTAGTTGTCCTCTAAGTCTCATGTGGAGGCTTTTTTAATGATGAGTAGGTTTTTTTGGTTAGCTTTAAACATTTTCCCAAATTGCACAAGGTAAAAAAGCAGCACAGTTGCTCTCACACGAGAGATACTTGTACAAGTGTTTAAACCAATTAATTATTTCCTTGGGCTAGTCCAGAAACTTTCTCCAGATGAACAAAGCCTGCATCTGAAAAAGTAAACAAGCAGCTGTCCTGTAGGACATCCCTGACCATTCAGACAGAGCCACTGAGGGCCCATCATACCATTTCCCAAGTCATCCTTCATCTGAGCTGGGTTCAGGAGCTTCTTTGGAGCTGCTCCCCAAAATGCCATGCTCAGTGTCAATGTGCAAACTGATTTTCTTCTAAAATGTGACTTGTTACAGCACACTTTATTTCTGTTGCCTTGTTAAATGTTGTTTGCATGCATAACTTAGCATCTTTTAAAAAAATTTCCTGTGTTTAAAAGCTGAGAGGTTTCAGAGCAGAATAAAGTGCTTAATGATCCTAGTCCTGCTACAGGTTTGAACAGCTGGTGATATTTTCATATTTAATTTAGAAGCTGGGTTCCACGCTGATAAGAAGGGATCTTCTGCATTACTGACTGATCTGGACAAAGCCGAGGGGCAGCAGATCCCAGTGAGGAAACTGGTGTGTGTGGGGGGAAGCGTGTGGTTTCTTCAGCAGG
>NW_010427762.1:14774-15924 GCF_000710305.1 Buceros rhinoceros silvestris | reverse complement strand
CAGCAGGATTCATAGTGTGATGTGAGAAAAGGTTCCCCTGTGGGTGTCCTTCCTCTCATGTAGAGGGGGAAGATGTATACAGATGGGGCAGGGGAGAAAATCCCAGCTAGTAAAAGAGAGAATATTTAAATGTGGACATCAGGTGCCCAACTAGATTTGGCAGCTGTTTCATTTGTATCATATTGTGTCACAGTAATGGGCCACTTCAGGACCAAAATTGCAACGTGTGTGAGAAAGTGGATGTGGGTAGAGATTCTGTTAAATCCTTGCTTATCTAATGTTTATTGTGTGTCTTGTTTCACGGACAACTCCAGAGAGCTCCAGAGGGGATTTTAAGTTTTCCTTAATGAGGATCTACTGCAGAGGCCTGAGGGGAAGGTCCATACCCAAACAGCAGCAATCATTCCCTGGTGAGTAAAGTTTGAGGAACAAGCTGATATTTACCCAAGAATCAACAACTCCTAGTCAAAAGCATTGCTCAGCCCTCCTCCTAACGTCAGTAGGAAAGAATGAAGCAGTAACAGGCTAGCGCAGGGGGTGGCCGCTCCTGAAATTGGACAGCTGACACCAGTCAGAGAGGGGGATGTAGTGTTGCAATACATGTGGTTGCTCTTGTATAGTTGAGCCAAGATTGTAACAGAGCCTCTAAATGAATCTCTTAAAGTGAGTTTGCCATGTATATTCACCACTAGGTTATACTGCTGAAAGAACTTACCTGTTTTATTCAAGAATTCATTGCCTGCAGTTACGTCGTCTTGATTCAGATGATTTCTTCTTTTAATACTGCATTTATGCTATAGGAGCCAGATCCAAGTCTATTCTAGTGATGTTGCAGTTTGGCATTATTTAGCGTAAACTTTGTTTAATCACGCTGTCCCTGAAGTAGCAGTGGTAAGCTTTTCCTTGTTGTATTTTTGTATTTTCTTTAGGTGATTTATCTTGCAGGTATAGTATGCCTGTACATTCCTCCTTAGAATAACCTCTTTGTAAAAATGTGTCACTGTATTTCATACTAAAATACTGATAATAGAAGCTATTTCCAAGTATTTTATAGTGTGTTTCAATGATAATTAAAATTTACATTTTATGTACATCTTGAGCATCTCATGCACAATTAGCTGTATAAATTATGTTTATGTGATGTACAGAA
>NW_010427762.1:9975-14608 GCF_000710305.1 Buceros rhinoceros silvestris | reverse complement strand
TCCTAGTGTATTAACTTGTCTCTTCAGTGTCGTCTTTCATTTGGAATGAGCAACACCTGTAGCTATTAGACCAAAAAAAATTAAGAGTAGTTCTTGCATAATTAGCTATAAATTCCCATATCTCTAGTTTTGGTAGACATATATATGCCCATCTGCAACCTTGTCTCCTATCACAGCAAGTTGCTGTGCACAAGACTAGTTATATAAGTAGGAACTGAGGCCGTGAGAGGTTAGGTAGCGTGTTCAGAATGTTAGGAAGCCTGAACGGGGAATTAAAACCAGGTCTTTTAAATCCTGGGCTAGTACTTCAACCACAAAATTACCTTTGCTTTCTACTTGATAGCTTTGCTGTGCTTTTATGCTTCTTTCATCTGTTCTCTCTTTTAGTCTGGTTTATCTTGTACTTTTAAAAATTCCTTTTGTCTTTGTATTGGTCAGTTTTCTTTTCTCTGGCTTTGCACTTCTTCCTAATTTTAACCATGAACTCTCTTTCCCTTTGACTTTGCATGGACTTTTTTTTTTCCTTTGTTTGAACTTAATGTTGTTTTAATGGGGGTGTGTGGTTCCCCCCATCTTGTTCAGCATTTGTTCTTGGAAAATCAATTAATCTTTATGTATTTCTTCTCTAGAGTGACAGATACCATTTTTCTGGTGTTATCTGATTCATCATATCACATGGTATTAGTGAATTACATTTTACATAATATCACAGATCTTTTCCACCTTGACCTTTCTGAAAAGATCATGCAGTCCATTTTCCTGCTGCAAGGCAGAATCACCTGTGCTGATGTTGGTCCTAATGGATGTTTGTCTCACGTGTTCTGAAAGATCTCCAATAACAGAGCCTCTACAACTGCCCAGACAAATCCTTTCCAGTATTGTCCTTGTTGCTGGAAGGCTGCCTCTCTATTTCCTTTGTCTTACCTGAACTCTACTGCTGTGGTTTTAGCTCGTTACTCATCTCCATGGTATCAAGGGTGTGGAATAGGGTTTTATTTCACGTCATGCTTAAAAACTACCATTTCCCCCCTCAGTTTTCTTTCACTTAAGTAACACTGTTTCTTTCAATCTGTTTTGCATAAATCAGCTGTTAAGATGCATAAGTCTGTTGCATGCAAATGTCCAAAGGACAGCAAATGGTAAACGGGAAAAACTAGACTGATCAGTCTTGGTCCTACCATGCTTGGTAGTTTTCAGGCTGGTTCAACTGGTTGTCTGTTCTTCTGAGGAATTCAGTCTTTGCAAAACACCCTATCTGTGATTGTGAAAGCCTTTCAAGACTGTTACGATTAAATCCAACTTCTGTATGTGTAACCTGCGGATATGCAGCTAAGGAGAGCCCTGGCTTGCTAGCCAGATTCCCAGGCTTTCCTTAACACCTTAGGAATTTTGTATCTCATTACCCCCTTACCTCTTGTTTTACTTTGTAGTTGGTACTTCCCACTGAAGTTTGGAGATCTACTTACCACTGTACAGCATCTCTTTTCCCATAAAAGCTCAAGCTGGATATACTTCCCAGAAGTATTGAAATACAGTCACATATATATTTCAGTCATTCATCCTTAAAATTTGCTGTCAAAGCCGTTCTTCTGCTGTTGGAACTCTGTTCTCATGTTTCCCTTTGTTCTGTGGGAGTTGCTAAGATTTCCCATTGAAATTTATTTTAAACGTTTGCTCTTTTGTGCAGATTCACTGCACAGTCTTGTCTCCCACAGTGTCGATGGGTTACAATGGAGACGATGGTAACCTGGCAGTGATACAGGAGCACATTACTTGCAGCTGTAGTGAGATTTCACCCAGCATTCTGATGCAGAGTACTCCGCACTACCAGATTAATCGTACTTCTCTCCCTGCTCTTGTTGCTTGGATAAATATTTCACTGTTGTGTAGACTTGGGCAGTGATCTATGTGAGAACCAAGGTGCTTGTTCTCCTGCCTCTTCTACACGGTTACCTACCAAGCAAGCTTTTAAGCCCAGTGCCTTTTTCACTCTTGACGAGTCTGTTTCCATCATGTAACGTTGCTGCTTTATAAATCTGAATACAAGTGAAGAAATCCATGTCTGTTGCCAAATGTTCTGGCTTCACGCCATCCCTGGTGTTCTGGCTTCAACCAGATGACGAATGTTCCTGTCAGCCTGCAGCCTAGTGAGAGGGGACAATGGTACAGAAACGCTGTAATTATCTAATCAACTTTGCTTAGAATGTTAAGCAAATGCAATTCTTTAATACTCTGGTTTTACTATAGCTGTTAATTAACATGTGCAAATGCAATTTGTACAGCAAACCCAAGTAGAGGAAACATTCATTTTTAAGTTACTTTACTCCCCTCTAGTGGTCTTACATGTACTTCATATGACACTTTTCATCACAATAGATTTAAGGATGGTGTTAATATTCTGTAAAAACCAAACGTCTGCTGGTAACTTCTCCCTTCTGTTCATCTCCTCTAAAGAGAAACCAGTTCAGTGACCGGGATTCTTGCCAATGTACCTCTCTAAACAAAACTGTTCTTTATATGTTGACTTCAATTAAGGGCCAAACTGCACCCACAGCTTTAAAATTGGTACATACAGAAAAATCTTAAACCTGTGTACTGAACATTTATTTTCTGTGCCTTCAAACCTGTTCACAAGGGGCTGTTTGTGTCAGTGTCACGGTGACTCAAACTGCAGCCAGGGCTGTAGAAATGTCAGCAGAACCCAGTGGCGTCTGTAGCGCTGCTATGTTTGCTCTGTGGGACATGCCAGTTCTGGTGCGTGTCTGATGCTGTTTGGGCCTGTGCAAGTTTGGGACATATGGAGACCGTCAGATGACTGGGTTCCTCCTTTAAGCTTGCCAGTTGGCCATTTTGCGTAGGATGTGGCTTCCACTAGCTGGAAAATAGATGAGAACCTACAGGATCAGAATGGAAACTTCTACTTTTCCAGTAATCCGCTGGTTCTTTGCTCAAGTTGCTGATGTTGTAATCAGTGCTGTACAGGTGTGCAGCACAGGCTTCATTGAGCGATAGTTAATGCCTGAGTTCTCGGCTAAATTTTTCTTTGCTTCTTGGAGTATGTATTTTTAAAGTTTTGAAATTACTTGCGAAGTGTCTAAGTGATTAAGTGTCCTTGGAGAAGATAGGGTACCTCCTAAGCTGTTGGTCTCTTTTCTGTTCAGAGAGAGAATATTAAGAGAAGTGTAGATAGTGTACTCACTTTTCAGAAGCTAGCTGCTCTTTTCAAACTACCCGCTTGTAACTTGTCATTTTTCTTCTAGGATGGCTTGAACTAATATTCGGAAGAAAAGAAAGGGGAATAAGAGGGATATAGGGTCAATAAAGAAAATGTCGACAATATTCCATTTGAAAATACAGTTCTCTTAACATACTTCACAGAATTGTGTTTTGTCTTCGTATTTATTTATGGAAGAAAAATGGAAGTGTTCCAAGAATCAAAACATTTTAACACTATTTGAGTGGAACCTTTTGTTTTAAAATGATTTTTCATGGGTAAACTTTTGCAACTCAAAGTCAAAATTGAAATGAAACAGTTTGGGAGATCCAAATTCAGCCTTCTTTCTGCATGATTTTTCTTTTATGGAAAACTTAAGTATCTCAATTTCCTTCCAAGCTGGAAGGAAACCAAATGTGAAAAATAAAATCCTTCATAAAACCTAACTCTAGTCTTCCTGCAGTACTCTTACCAGAGATAATTTGCCTGTGTCAGCAATACACGTTCTAAAATCCAATGACTGGGGAAACAGTTTCCTATGCTTCTCAAGATGGTTCCCTTTAGGTCATTAGCAGATAGTTCTAATAAACAGGAGCTGAGCCAGTAGAGGCTTTGACTCTATTTATCACCACAGATGTCTGAGCAGTCCCTGTGGGAAGTTGTGACCAATTCATCAGCCAGGGAGTTTAACATGTTCTTAACTCTCCTCTTGAACAGCAGCGTCAACAGTCAAACTAAATCAAAATCGTTCACATGTCTGCATGTAGGAAGCAGGTAAGATACATAATGTTGAAATAAAATTACCTTTACAGCTGTAACAAGCACGTAAGAAGGCAGCTGGAACAGAAGTCTCTTTACGCCAAAGAGCTGGCAGGCTCTGCCTTTGGGAGTGCACGGGCCTGGGTGGGGAAGGAGCCACTGCTGCTCGGAGCATCCCGCCTGACACCTGGCAATTCTGAGGCGGGGCCGATCTCAGCCCTGCCACTCCAGCACTGCAGTATGAGCACTGGGGATTAGCTGAAACAAGTTCCCCTGTCTTCTTTAGTGGTACTGCTGCTGTTCTTCTCTGCAGGTTCATTTTGTTAGGTCTCTGCATCAGATGTGTAGGAGTGCTGTAACCTTGCAATTTCAGGCATGCATATGCTCCAGTACCTTCCTCCAAGAAGCAGCTTTATTTAAGAGCTCTGCAGCTTAACACATGAATCAAAGTAGGACTTCTGGGTTCTTGTGCTTAGGAGAAAAGGGAACTTGGCCAGTATGTTTTCAGGCTCAATGATTCTAGGTCTCTGAAACAGAGTAAATCTATTGAAACACCAAGCCCCGGTAGAGGTAGCAGAGAGAAGTGATTGAGTATGTCCCAATATGAAGCTCATTACCCTGTAGCCGTACTTGTCAGAGCACATATTGAGGTTGGCAAAG
>NW_010427762.1:0-9824 GCF_000710305.1 Buceros rhinoceros silvestris | reverse complement strand
GAAGCAGGGCCATCTAGAGCCAAGCGAGTTGCCCAGGATTTTTAGTATGTCCAGGGATTGAGACTCCGCAACCTCTATGGCACAACCCGTTCCATCGCTGAGTCACCTTCACAAATCTCTGTAATAGTTCAGTAGTGTTTCTTTCGGGCTAAGAACACCCCTGCCGGGTACATGTGAGGTAAGACAAGTTCCTTTTACTTTGTGGGGCTCACTTAGATTTAGTGAATGAGTTCGTCACAGACTCACAGAATGGTGGAGGCTGTTTGGACCACAGGCTGTTGTCCAGCCCCCAACAGCTTATTCCTTATACGTACAGCCTCTGCCTTTTAGGTCACCATGCTTCCTACCCTTAGCATATGTATCAAGCTGTTCTTTAATCTAGATGGGGAAGGCAGGGAGGATGGGGAGGAAACAAGTGCGGGGAAAAATCTATTACCAATGCTACTGATCAAGTGAAGTAGTTCCTGTGGATTGCTCCATGTGACATGGTACTTTAAAATGTTGCTAGACGTCAGCTTTTCATTTCTATTAGGAAGCTCGCTGTTGTTACCACCAGAAGCAATGCTATGATTGAGAAGAAATATTTGCTGAAATCCCTAATAACAGGACAACCACTATTACCCCCCCTTATAATTATTCTCATCCCCTCTTGTAGATTCGGATGAAGGGGAGTGTTAACAAGGAAAACAGGTCTTAAAAATTACTATGCAAGTGATCATATCCAAAAAGTGTAAGATCTAGTTGTGGTAAATTAAGTTCTGGTGTCATCGTAGAGATGGACTACTTACTGCGAATGTTTCTGCCTTGCTGTCAGAGTGTCTTTCACCATTGCTACAGTTTGCCTAGACCTGGTGTCAAAAGTCTAGAGGTTTCTGTGCTGTTAGTATAGTGCAATAAGGCCCCAGGCTCACTTGGGGTTTCTGAGAGCTTCTGGAATAAGAACAACCTTATAAACTAAATCACCACATTGTCTGCTGAATGCTTTCTTGCAGAAGTGCTGGCAACTGTGGAAAATATTTTGCTGATCATCTGAAGAAAGGCAGCTTCTGCACCTGGCAGCTGTCAGACAGCGTTTTCTTGAAACTGGCTGTTTGCTGATAGCTCAAGAGTAGGGTTGAACAGTGCGGAGTCAGGTTTATAGCTTGGCTTTGCAGATTAACACACTGTTTTACTTCCGAGCATCTTCCTGGGCTAAAAACCACCTGCATTCTGCATGAGTAGAAGCAGCTCCTCACGTTTTCTTTCTACCCTGGTCGTTCAGCCACAGTTAACACAGAATTTGGTTCCAAATGTGTTAGAATAGCTCTCTTCTCCAGGATGGGATTTGATTAAGTACAGGGCTAACCTTTCCCATATTATGGGGGTTAGCCAGTGTCATACATGATAATATTTTCTTTAAAATATGTAATTTTTTTTTTACTTTTTCTTGCAGATGGTATTATACAGTTTTTGACTGTGCAAAGAAGAAGGATAGCTTGTGAAAGGAACCTGCCAAAGCAGAGTAAGTATCTACCACGGTTCCTTAAGTCAACTTATCCTTAAAATGCAGTTTATGATACCACTGGAGGGGAGGGGGTGTGGCGGAAACCAAACCAAAAAAAACCAGAGAAAAGGCTAATAAGACTTTGAATGTTGAGATACCATAGAAAAAGCAACTTTTTCTGGTATTCCACGGGGAACAGCCATTGTCAGCATGTGCATATCAGTGATGCACTGAACCGAGAGAAAGGTGCAGTCGTTTCTGTAACACATTTAGCTCTGAATCTGTCACTGTTGAATATGAATTAGAGCATGATGCCTATGTGAATTCTAACAAGTTATTTTTTATGAGTTGGAGTAAATTCAAAAAGCATTAATTTCTTGTTTTAGACAACAGTGCCAAGATTTCTCTTTGTGTTTTCACTGTGCAGGACTCATGAATATTTAGTCAGCCAGACCGCACAGACTCGTTGCTCTTTTACTGTTCGTGACAAAAACACAGACAGGTAGGTAAAGAGTCTTGTGTATGTACCAAAGAATGCAGAAGAGTGCATATTTTGGAGAGGAGGAAAGACTTTGTAGCCACTCGTATGGAAGGAATTGTTTCCAGTTCTCCGCAATGCATTAGACTCCATGTAATATGCTGCTTTTCACAAACTTCACCGCTTTAGCCTAGCTTAACTGATGGAATAGCGTTCACCACACTGAAGTCAGGGCATGCTCTGAAGTTCACTGGAAAAAAAAAAAATTATCTCAGGCTTTGGACTGGGTTTGTGGTGCCAAAGGAAGCTTCTCCAGATCATTGCAGTGCCGAGGAACTCCGTTTTCCCAATAGTTTATCATAAAATGTGTCCAGACTGGAGCCTCTGAAAGATTTCCTTATCTTGAAAAGGCAGCATGAATCTCCTTATTTACATCACCCACTGTTTCATCCATAAAATTAAACTTCCTCCTTTTTCCTGATGAACAGAAGTTGGAAAAGTCAGCCTTACTATGTATCCATATATCTAGAGATAGATAGAGATGGTCTTTTTCCCAAGCATCTTCTGCTCCTGAGTATTTTTCTCTGGCTCTCCCTTACGGGTGTCAGATGACATTTCCTCTGCTGACTGTGTGCCTATTTGACCTCTGTTCTTATTTGTCAAAATTTATGGAGTATTTTTTTTGGTATTGAAAGGAGTTCACCAAGCTAAAAACAGTTTTTATCATTTTCATTTAAAATTTGTAAAGTGTCAAAACCTGTCCCTTTAAAAGAAATGTAGCAGACCAATCTCTTCTGAACTCCACCCCATTCATCACAGTAATAGCAATTTTGGGTGGATCTGATGTTGATAATTTGCAAACCCTTAGGGATGTTTTAGAGGCAGTTTTTTGTTTTGTTTGGGTTTTTGGGTTTTTTAAACAACAACAAAAAATCTTTAAAGCTTTTGTTATGTTAGAATTTTGTCCCCCATTTCAATTGTAATCTGAATAATTTGTCCTTGAAACAATGGTAAAAGTTACTTAGAACAATTGAAATGTAAGCAGTAAATTTTTAATTATCCCTACGTATCTTAATTCTCCTTGTAGGGAAGAAAAAAATTAAACAGGAAGAACATACAGAGCTTTCTTTTTGTTCCTTCTCATTCTGACTGAGACACAGTATTTGGAATCTATCACAACTTCCTACTCAAATAGCTTCCTTAATTACATTTGGTTACTTAAATGAATGTGCTTTGGAGTTAAGCACAGTTATTATCTCCTGTTTCCTTATAAAGAAAGGCAACCTGATTATTTGCATTATTTATATGCTTTATAGCTATTTGTTTTAGGACACAGCTTGTTGCAAGTTCAGCCAACACATCAATGAGAAAGGGCTAATAATGAAACAAAATAGTCTTAAAGTTAATAGGAAGTTTCCTACTGACTTCTGTAGGCTGAATATACTGAAGTAACCATACCAGAAGTGCAAGATGCGATATTAAAAATTCAGTGTGGTGTATAAAAGACCTTGCGTCTGATGGGCATTTTGAGGCAATGAGGCTGGCTGCTGAAACTTATGAACCTTATAAAACAACCCCCCAGTGATTCTCAATAAGTGAATTTTAAGAATTTCGACAGATGGGAGCAGGGCGGGTTGGGGGGGATGGAGAGGGGAGGGGAAATCCCTATATTGTTTTATATCCAGTAAGAAATCACAGATTCTAAATGAGACTGTCTCAGTTAATTTACTGGTATCTAGAAAACCTAAGGAAATGAAGCCAGCCTTTGGGAAGTTACTGAATAAAGGCGAGTGCAGATCAGAGCTGTACTCTACCGTTCACTGGCTGGAGACTCCTTGCTATCATAGGGAGCCCTTGCAGGGTGGTCAGCTGCAGATGGGGCTGTATTAGTTGGGAGTGTAACCAGGCAGGGGAGGTGAGCGATTCTCCCCCTTCTTTGGTACTTGAGAAACTGCATCTGCAGTACTACATCCAGCTCGGGGCATCCTGGTACAAAAAACCCCCCAAAAAACAAACAACCCCCCCCAAACCTGAAGCCCAAAAAACATTGACAGCTGGAGTGAGCCTGGCAGATGGCCACCAGTATGGTTAGGGTCTAAAGCAACACTCTGAGGAGGAGGTTCATTCAAACTTAGTAAGATTCTCTTTAACTTTTACTTTCTTGCTGTCTTCAGGATATAGAGGAGGTGGAGCCTGCCTCTTCTGGGTGGTGAGCAGTGGTAGGATGAGAGGCACAGGCACAAATTCTAATAAGGGAAATTCCTACTAAGTATTAAGAAAAATTGATCACAATGAGGGTTGTAAAACAGTGGAGTAGGTTACTGCAGAAAAGTGGAGTGTCCATGCTTGGAGATATTCAGAACTGAGCTGGCTGGTACATAAGCAGCCTACTCGTAAGTCCTGCTCTCAGTAGAGCACTGAACCAAATGACCTCCACAAGACTCTTCCAACCAAAATTCATCACTGATTCTATGAGAGCTGTATGAAATGCTCTCATAGTGTTATTTCTCAAAGGAATGGTCTTACAAATGGAATGTGGTGGCTTCAGAGTCTAATCCCTGGTCTCTTATTACCTATTTTATTATTTCAACTGCATCATGGGGCAACTCCCTATCAACCAAGACATCTCATAGCTAGAGGAACACTGGGACGGAAAACAGACAGAGACACCCAGTCCCTTGCTGACACAATGTTTGAAGGAATGTAGGGCCTGATTCAGCTGTCTTTGTTTGAGTCAGTAGGGAGTTCCGTGTAAATGAGAGCTTCAAGAAGAGGCTCCTAGTTACTGATTTCCACCCACTTGGAATGTATTAATTCTAATAAAAAAGCTGTATCTGTTTTGCTCAATGTCTTAGCCAGAAAATTCATCCAGCAGTTGGCATTTCATGCTAAGCCATGAAATTTGTTTCACTTTGTTTCTGAGTTTACAGGTGAGATTTAAGAGGTCATCTGGGACCTATGTAAGATTAAGGAAACTCTGCTTGCAACTGTTACTCTGGCAAAGTTCCCTTAAAGTTTGACAGGGTTACAGCTGATGGAAAGTGTATAGTAAGTGAATAGTATATATATATGTCCTTTTCTTGCACTAAAAGTGGATTAAAACTTTTCTTTTTAAATCAATTGCTATTGTTAAACTTTGTTTTCTAGTGGTGTGCACAGGAATATGTCAATATATGTATTGATTTAGACTGGGATTTAAAAAATAAACCCTAAAAATCCGTTCCGCTGTACGGAACGCAGGTTGCGCATCCCTTCCTGGAGGACAGCATAGCTTCTTCTGGTTTAATTATCTTTTCTTTAGGACCCCCATAAATAAGGCTGTTAACGTAATCTCAGATGTCTTTAGTAAATGGGTGTAAGGATGTACTATAACATCCTTACAGGTAAGGATTGATTTAAACTGAGACCTAGTTTTAGAAAAGAAAGTAGCTACGGATATGGCACAGAACTTTCCTAAAAATAGTAGTGAAAAGGGGGTGTCTGGATTAGGCCATTTCTTGAACTTCCTTGTGCTTTGTCACTGACACTGAAGAATCCAGGCATTTTAGAGTAAGAACATCTGTTTCATTAGATCTTAGTAAAAATAAATCCAATTATTGTTTGACTTCTATGGACTTTTTTTTCGTGGGGTGGTACCAAGATTTGCTTGTAAGTTAAAGGAATTGTTTTGTTTAAAACAACATAAATTCTGCACTAAAACTATTTCATACAGGCACAAATAGGAGAGATGTGTTCTGAATCTGTAAATGTAATTTGTAAAATGTTATAGTTTGTGCTCATCTAGGATACAACTGAGATAAAATGCTGGAATTTCCCCAAAAGTACGTGGGCCACTAATGTCTAAGCCAAGTGAGACCTTCTTTTAATTCTTATGTTACAGAAATCTTATCCTGACTCTTTGCACAGTATCACAAACTATGGAATTATATGCTAATGTAGGTTGGATTTCCCCTTCCATCAATTTAAAGTCAGCTGACAGATCAAAACTTCCAATAAAACCATTTGTAAAAATGAAGTAGAAGCCTTAAATGAAATTCGTCCCTGCAAAGCTGTCATTAATTGATTTCATAGCTAGTTATCACAACTTCTCTGACCAAACAGCATTAAGGAAAATGGGTGTTGGTTTGCTTTATTTTGAGTTACCTTATTTTTTTTTCAGATTTAAACCAGTTAATTGGCTGTCTGGATGTAATTACTGTTTGTGCTTGTAGTGTACTTGAAAAAATACACACACCAAAACTTTCCCACACTATTTGTTTTCATTGGCATAATCAAGGCTCTCAATAAAGAAATATGTAAGATGGATGGACTTATTTTTATTCACTTGGGTTAATGTACAGATCAAAAAATACAATTATTGCAAAAGTTCATATAAATTGAAATAGACTTAAATGAGGTGAACTCCCAATTCTCTCACAGTACTTACAGTGACTTTTTTTTTTTTTGCAACAGCTCAAAATAATTTCTCTAAAATATGAAAATTCTGATAACCGTCATGCAGGAGGAGAAAGAAGGAGCACTTGTGTAAGATGAAGAGGACCAGCTTGGCAGAGGCCAGGAAGAAGGGACAGCAGTATTTCACAACCCTGCTGCTGAACACAAAAATCATCAGCACTGATTTGTGAAAATCAAACAGCAGGACCAACAGGTATTTCTCTGTCAATCGGTTAAATTTTAATTTAGCCACTGTATGAAATGATTTGTGTACATGATGGTGATGCACTAAGGCATGGCTTGCTAGGAGCACGTTTTTACGAGGAGAATGTGCTGGACTGGATTTAAAGTCTGTGTGTGAAGGTATGTAAATATTTAGGATCACTGCTTCCAGGCTGATCCCTCACTGCAAAAGGGTGGTCTGTCCTCTCTATCACGCCCTGCTATCAATCTACCTGCAATTATCCTCCCGTGATTTTGGGCCTTGCCACCACAACCCAAGATACAGCACAACCCACCACATCCTCCGAGATACAGCTGTAAGATCCTCAAAACCGTCTGGAAGAATCAGCACTGTGGAAAACTGTTTGTGGACATGCTACAGCAAATCCTGCATGTGGCAATCATGTTTCATGCCTTGTTCTTGGTGTCTTTGCTTCTGGGTTTGATTCCAGGATTTGGTCAAGGAACTAAAGTATCACAAAACTTCTAGATCATGGTTAATCTGAGAGTTCGGGTTTTTTTGTTTGTCAAGGGACATAGTGATCAACTAGTTATGAAAATTGCTTCTTTGTTGTTATTTCTTGTCTTGAGTGAACCTTCTGAATGGCTGGCAAGTGTTTTGGAGGCCACATAGGAATCTGTTTGTCTAGATATTCTTCGGAGTCTGAATGTTTGCAAAGACTCAGGTAGCTGTGGAAAAGCGTGTGGATGACCCTTATTAGTAGCTCTGTCCAGCAGCAGAGAGCAGTTGCTGATTTAAGTAATTTGCTTGTGACAGGGTGTTTTTCTAGTGGTTTGAGAACAGGTGGGCGCTATTTTAAAGCTGTCAGCAATACAAGTACATCTAATATATAAGCATATTCTTTAAAATGACGCACCAGAAGTTGATGATGTGCTACATATTTCACTAGATTAATGAATGGACAGCCCACATATCATGTAACATTACTTCATATAGCGTAATCCATATTTCTGCAACCACGTACGATACCAAATAATACATCATAAAATGTCCTAGAAGATATGAGAAAATCATCCCATTATGACACTAGATATTTTTCTCGTAGCTTATCCAGAAAATTAAAGCACTTGAAACAGAAAATGTTGAAACCGAAAGAATGTTTGAGTAAATAGTTCTGAAAGGAATTCTGGATTACTCACTTTTGTTTACTGGTAAACTCTGTCTTCACATTATAAACATAATTAGTAAATATCTGACCCTTTTTTTTCACAGAGGTTTGGTTTAAACATATTTACCTTCTATAGTCACTAAATAAATGTTTAGATTCTGCTCTACTCATCTATGAGACTGAAGGAAGAGAATTGTCTATCAGTGTACTGCATGTCCTGGATTTCTTAACAGCAGGGGTAGTTATTACCACCTTTTTCCTGGTCTCTTTTATCTTTTGAGGTTTTTAATTAACCAGTGCAAAAGAAATACAAAGTCCTTTACAAATGCTGTATTGTCTCTTCAACAAGCATAGGCATTAAAAAAAACCCCCAACTTATCTTTGTCTGCTTTGTGGCAGACAAGAAAAACTTTGCAAAAACAAATTCCTATTTATCTGCCAGATTGTAGCAGGAAAATCCACATTTTGCATTTACCGAATCCCCTAATTTCTCCTATTATGCAAACTGTGAATCAGTAACACTCTACATGCAGAATTAAAGTTAATTCCTTTGGTTCATTTTGTACAAGTTACAAAATAGTGTTATAAGGTTTGGGTTGCTACTGTCTTGGGCCTTGTTCTGACACATTGGAGAGCCACGCTCTGAATCCTATTTTCTTGTATCTGATAGTATTTCACTGCACATCCACATTCTACCTGTATATTAAGTGTCCACCTGAAAGTTTTCATGTTAAACTGTTTAAACAGTGACGTTGAAATGGTCAAAACCAAATGACTGTTCTGTAATTTGCAGAATCCACCACTCTTCTTGATGATAAAGATCAGCCAGAATTATTAGAATGCTGTTATCGCGGTGAGCACATACAAACACAGCATTTTCTGTACTAGTTTAACTCCTTCTGTGGATGTTTAGAAGGATAATGCATATTTATATACATAATACAAAAGCTGCTGTAGACCAAACTATATATTTCAAACAGCATCTATGATATTTCGTGTCATTATTACATTTCAGCTGTAAACAGAGATTGGTGCTAGGAAATCTTGGGTGGTGCTTCCTTTTTTCCCAGCTGTGTCTAAGTGGTGCAGCATCCACCAGGCATTTACCTTTGGCAGGGTGGTTTGGCAGCTGCTGTGGGTGAGGGGTCAGCTGCTTGCTTATAAAGTTGTGCAGCTGAGCTTTTGCAACATCAGTTCAGTAATACAGGTCTGTTCACCATCTGTACCTGCCTGAAACTAACGAAAGAAGAAAATACCTGCGAAAATATTTTAAGTGAGAAGCAGGGGAATGTTGTCTTTTACTTTCAGCCAAATTAATAGGTTTGCTTTTTTTTGTATTTTCTGTCTATGTTGAAACGGGATAATTCTGGTATAGAGCTACTTGACTGGACTATAGCATCTGGGCTTGAACTCTTGCCTGTTAATTATCCGCCCCCCACCCTGAGTTATTGCAGTATTAAAATTTTCTGCCTTTCAAGGGGTGGTAGTCGTTTGCTCTTCTTCGGGATTTCTAAATCAACCCAAAAGCATAAGTAAAAACACAAGGCTTTTTTTCCTTTCCTCGATAAGGTGGAGGCAGGCGTTTGTTCTGGAGCTGGCTGCAGAGATTTAGGAGTGCATCCAGAAGAGCCCGGTGCGTCTGTGTCTGTACCACGCTCGTTGCTAGAAAGTGCATTATTCATTCTGCAGCAGCCTCCAAGGTAAAGCCAACATCATTGGTCTACTTCCTTATAAGGGAAACAGATACTATTATGTTTCTTTCTTAATCCACTACACAGATGCAAGATGCTCTGTCTTTAGGACATACATATATTAGTAGACAGGGGTACAGGCGTCCGCTTCCTTCAGTCCCCCCAGTCCTGTGTTACATACTCCGCTACTCCGCATTAAGGCTAGCCTAGCCTTTTTTCTGCCCCTATTAAGGGTCCCCTTAGCCTCTAACGCTCCTGTCTCCCTGTAAGCCGGGGACCGGTGGGCTAGCCCGAGCAGCCTTCCCCTGCAGCCGAGGGAGGCGGCAGAGCCCCGTCCTCCCGGGCAGGACCTCATGCTTCCTGCCGGCTCCTGGGGAGCCTCTCGG
>NW_010427761.1:0-16237 GCF_000710305.1 Buceros rhinoceros silvestris | reverse complement strand
CCCAAGGCTAGTGAGCCCATCCTGCCCGTGTCTGCATTGTTTATGACGTACTTAAATATACGTGCAACTAACATATTTTACATGTCATTATTTATTACTTGTTTCTGCATTTCTACCTCATGCCTCACTGTACAAGCATTGTTTCTTTGATATAACCGCTTTCTGCTATGTCTGCAGCGAAATGTTTATCAGCTGAACTAAGCTGGATGAATGGGTGTTTGGGCAGAGCTGTTTTCCCAGGTTCATTCACAGAGTTCAAAGCTAGAAGAAAACACCAGATCACCTAGTCTGGCCTCTGCTGTATTACAGGCAGGCAGGTTTCTTACCTTTTGGGAAGCTCTGTAGTTTACACATGACTAAAGCTCATGCTGTCACAGGCGTTCATTTTCATTTGGAGATGCTGAAGAACATGGACTGCCTCACTTGCTCCCTTGATTGTTTGTTCCGTTGTTTAACAATTCTTGCTCTTTAAAAATCTGTATCCTACTGATCTGAATCCTTTGGATGCTGCTTACAGCTATTTCAATGTTCTTCTTATGCTTTTCTGCATCCTTTTATATTTAGTAAGCCCTGCTGGTAGTAGGCTGTCCCTCGCCTGTTTGTTAAATCAAACAATATCTTATTGTACAATCTGCTACCTGCAAATGGTGCGTGAGATTTTTTTTTCCCCCTCTACTTTTTCTAGTTTAATGAATTTGCCTTTATTTTTGAACAAATGTTTTAAAAAAGTGTTTCTTATAAGGATTTATCTTCCAGTTGTGAAACTGGGAGAGAAATTAGCTCCTTTATTCACTGAAATCTACCTTTGTGTATCTAACCAGGGCTAATGGTATCTTTTAACTCTTCCCCTTCAAAATGAAATTTAGGTGAGATTTGAACAGGCTATCAGTGGTTTCAATTCTAAATCCAGTGTATTAATATATGGGGTTTTTATTCATGGTAGGACAAATATGTCCTTTGATGTGCTTCTGCCATCACTTGTCATCACTACTTCAGTATCATGATATTTGGCCTTTATTACTGTACCTGGATTTTTTTTTAACCTATTTTCAGAAGAGCTACCTACTACTGTTAGCACTATTTAGTCCTGCAACGTTGCACTAGATCCAACATATGTTGTTGTGAATAAAGCCTGTATTTACTGTTGAGGACAAGACTGAAATTCTAAAGTTTCTTGATGACTTGGTCTGAAGTAATAGTCCATGCTACTGTAATAATAAGCATGAAAAGGCCTTCCTGTGTAAATATCAACAGATGCAGAAATACAAGGTGGAGAATGACAGGCTCTGTTGTTCTACAGAAGATGTGAAGATTTTAGATGAACAGGGTCAAGTACCTCCAGACCTTTGCAAAACAGAAAAGTCCAGCCTGCAATGTGTAGTCGGGAGCCTCAGCACATGAAGTGCTTGAAATGATACTTTCATTCAGCTCGTGACAGTCCTGAGCACTCAACCCACGATGGAGCAATTGAAGAAAACCCAGTGAGAGCAGGAGGAATATTCTGAGGGTTAAAAAAACTTGTGTCAACTGGGTTTATATAGAAAAGAAATCTGAGGGCAGACCAGATAAGAGCCCGTGAATATGTCAAGGAATGTTTCAGAAAGGAAGAATCTCTGTGTCCACCGGCGGTTTGGTAAGTAGTGATGGATAATTGCAACATGGGAGATTTACGTTACTACTTAGGCAGAACCACTGACAATAAGGATAATTAAGTTCTAGAATAATTGCCTGCAGGAATCGTCAAGTCTCTCTCTCTTTGGAGGCTTTTAAGAACAGATTAGATAAACATCTGTCAGGAATGCTTTTGTTCAGCTGATCCTGCCCTGAGGCAGGGCATGCATACATAACCTCCCACAGACTCCTTCAGCCCTGTTTTCTGTGATTCAGCATCCTGCCACTGGAGTCCAAGTGAGTGGTGCTGCTCTCCTCTTGGTTTTAATTCCCGCAATTGATGGGAAAATCTTTTAATTACTTTTTTTTTTTTTTACATAGGTGATTGGGGACTACTACGGAAAGCAGGGGCGTTTTGAGATTCGATCAAATGTGAAATATCCTTGGAATCACGGTAGGCTGCGACTAGATGAAAGCCGAGCTTCAGATCACGCAAACAATACACCATGTAAATCACGTAAGTTTTGTGGCTTAATGCTTCTGCCCAGGCTGTCAGACAGAGGAATCCATGTGGTGATGCCACAAAACAGGCCACATTAAATCGCTTAGCTCACTTGTCCAGCTGACACATTGTGACCGTCTCTCTTCTGACTCTTTGGGAAGTTAAGGTTTGGCAGCTGTGGGTAGTACGTGTTCTGAATCACTTCCCTGAACTTAAACATGACTGTAATCGTGATGCACAGCCCAGCCCCCGGAGGCTTCAGGACTTTCCAGGGGCTAAAAGGTAAAACGTCTTTCAGCCAGAAAGAAGGATATAACTAAAACCCCAAAGAGAATAATCATATTAATAATTAGCAGCTGGGGAGGCCAGTGCTGATGGGAGCAGCATTCTCCAAGCATGGAATGATTTTTCAGTGCTATGAGAAGACACTGTGAAGGGGCCCAGTGGCTGAGAAGTGAGGTCAGTTTGTTACTGAAATCAGGAAGAAACTCCTTAACACCAATTTAGCATTAAGAAGTAGCATTTCTTTATTTGCAGTGCCAGATGCACAGGGGATAATTCCACCTATCGTGCATGTCATAAGCTGCCTCAACCAAAACTTTTATCACCTGATTACATACATATTCATTATTTTTCCCAGAATAGTTATGCATATTCATTCTTGGAACTGATGTAATATTTTTGCATAGTCATTACGCATGTGGCTTGGTCTTGGAGGGGCTTTGGTGGTGGTCTCTGGAGATCCCTTGTAGTGTTGAAGAGGTGCCTCTTGGTGTCCCGTCCATGAACTCTGGATTCCTTTTCCCATATATGGTTGTGAGTTGGCTTCACAGACAGTTTGCTGGTTTGTTGGGTTTTATGCTGGTTTCAATCAGCCTTTAGGCCGTTCAGTTCCTTCTTATCTCTACTGTTTCTGTCCTCCTTAGGCCTCATCTCTTCCTTAGGCCATTCAGTTCTTCTTTATCTCTATTGTACAGACCAGTATTTACAAGGTAACATAACAAGTTGAATGGGGCAACACTTGTGAATCCAGAAGGCTGGGACTACTCTCCACAGAGAAGGTGTCCTTGTTTTCCAGTTTACTGACTTTGCAGACCATGCTGTAGTGAGCAGGACATTGCAAGGACATAAGGGTAGGAAGATACTGGTGCCTTAGTGGCAAAGCCGGGCGTCTTTGCTTTCCACAGGAAACAAATTGCTAGTCCTGTAGTGAAAAGGTATCTGCAGCCTGATAATTCTTTGATCCCTGAAAAACCTGTGTTTACACACATCCTATAGGGACTATTTCCAGGCCATACCTTCTCTACTCATCGTGGTATAGCTATACACCTTGTTCCTTCCACATATCCTGATGTACAACCAAAAGGTCAAGGATAAATAAAGAGGAGGGAGCAGTTTAATTTCTTAATATTTCTCTGTTCCTTTCCATAAATCCAGGCAGGCGTGGAAAAGGGAGGAGGATGCACTATGCTTTGCATAGGGACAGTCCTTACTTGGGCTCTCCTTTAGTCACTGTGTCCCTGCTCTGCGTCTGACACTTGGAGCAAGGCAAAGTTCATATGGCTTTAACTTGAAAGAGCCAGGTGAAATTGGTTTGTTTCTGTTATAATGACTCAGGGCATATTTGGTACTGATTCCTATTGTATGTGTTATTTTAATCCCAGTTTGTGTTATGACCAAGCTGTCCACACCAGTTTCCTAAAAACCTTGCTAGTATAATATCTCTAGAATTGTGTCTTCATCTGACGCTCATCTTGAGGGTTTGTTTAACCCCAAGGAAAGCAAGGACAAAAAATAAACTGGCAGAAATGGAAACTAAGGAAGAGGTTCCCTTGGAGTCTTGAGCTCTGAAAGGCTTTAGTTATTATCTGATATTGGTCACTCATTTCCTAGTTGTGTGTGTTTTCCGATACATGCAAATAGTTCTCCATATGAACCCTGAATCTTTGTTTTTCCCTTTTCAAGCAGGTGGCCTAGGAGAATCAGCAGTTACAGGAATAGTTGTGGGTGCCTTGCTCGGAGCAGGATTGCTAATGGCTTTTTACTTTTTCAGGTAAGTCTTAATTCACTGAAAGTTCTGTAAACTCTTTACTCTTCATCCAAACCTCTCAGCTCCTGGCAGCACATCCTTGATGGGAGACAGAGATGCCATAATAATCTGTGGCAACATTCCCACCAAAGACAGGGAACACACTTTGGTTGTACTTTTGTGTGTATCCAGATCATTGAATCAGGGGGCCTCATCCTGTAACCACTTACATCTCTGACAAATTTTACTCATGGAAGTAATTCCGGAGACTTCCAGTTGTTCACAGTTGCTTTAGTAAAGTGCTCTGGTGTTGAAAGCCACCTTTGCTTGGTAATCCTTGCCAGCGCAACTGTGCAGGCTCTGATGGTGCAAGAGATTTACGTCACTTGTCTGGTACCCTGCTTAGTTTTTGAGTACTGAGTGGAATTGCACTGGAAGCTAGAAAGAGATTTCTACGTTACTGTAAGAGAGTATTTGAATTTCAAAGCTGTGTATGTAACTTAAGCTGAGGTCACTGCCAGTGATCAGTGTTTTATTCCTCCTTTAAGTAAAATAACTTTTACACTGCTAGTGAGCAAATCTGAGGTCTTGAGAATTGATCCTACACTGACAGAATAAATTAGTTCTACGTGTTTAGCCTCATATATACACTGTATAATAATAATTACACTATAATTTATCATCTTACGCTATGGAAGAGGAAGGGCACATAGGAGCACAGAGTTAACCACTGCGTATAAACATTATATAACTCTGTCCAACAAAAATGTCTATTTATTAAAAAATGTTAACAGAATGAAACAAGCAAAAACTGCTTCAATTCAACAGGCTTTCAAAAGACCCCAGAACCAGGATTATTCATCAGGTGCTCACAACTGAAATTGTGCAGGTTGATTTTATTCTTACATATGTTTGGTGCTTATATAATGTTGTTTGGGTTTGAGAGAAAATAAGATAATTGTGCCTGGTTAAAGACTGTCTTTAACAGAAAAAGAATGTACAAGTCTGTGTGTTATGAGGTTCTTGTATGTTCTATACATTCTCAATCTGAGATGGTAATTTTTAGGTGTGTTTTTTTAGCGTTGCTGGTATTGGGAGGGAATTGGTATGCAAGGACAAGAAATGAAGACAAAAGGCATATCCTGAGCTGGTATAAAACTATGCAAAGCATCAATGTAGGAACAAGACTTAAACTCTTAGTCATTGGACACAAAGATTTGGATTGGAAATCCATGTGAGCAAAGGTGAATGTCTGTAAAAGAAGGTCTGCACACCTGAGCTTCACACCCTTTGTATTTATGGTCAGAGGGGAGAAATGAACACTTCTCGGTGCAGTTCATGTCATCCTCATGTGAAAGCTGAAACAGGTCAGAAGAATCCCAGTTAGAATGCCTGTTTTTCTCCCTTGACTGAAGGAAGCTGAGGGTACTCCACCAGATAGATCTGCGTGTTGGACACTTCTAAAGACACATGGATGAATTTCAACATGGAGATCTGATTGCACTCGCTCAAAGCAGGAAAAGGATCAACCGTCTAGTTCCACCATTAGATAAGCATATGAAACATATGAAACACATTCCTGGAAGTAATTTGTACCTGTGGCTTCTATACCTTTCAAACTATGTATGTACCTTCTGGTACATCTCATTTGGATGAGATGAGCGTGCAAACTGTTAAAAGAACTGGGTTGTAGTTCTGATCTGGAGCTTTGAAAGGATTTAAATTTAAAGAGCTTCGTTTCTAAAATGTGGACTTGTCCTTGTGTATGAGCTACTACTGTGTATGCTCCAACCTGTGGAAGATTCTGACTTGAAAATACATAAATGAAGTAAAGACATAGGTTTTCCAAGTTATTTTGGAGCCTACTGATACAGGCAGAAATGTCTAGGGAATGTTTTCGGAACTTGTACATTTCCACTTTCTGTTGAGCCATGTAACCCAAATTAAAACCCTGTTGTTTCGAAAATCATTCTTCCACTGCTGCTTATCTAGCTCTGACTGCTACTACACACGGAAGTGGATCAGAGCTTTCCTTGATGTAGTCTCCTGTCGTGCATCTGCACAAACAGCGCTGCATGTACGTGGGGCTGGACTAAAGCCCTTCTGAAAATTGGTTCTGAAACTGAGTAGAAGTATAAATGCATAAAATATACATGTGAATTTTCTTATGATTTCAGGGAAGGGTTTGGGTCCTTGAAGGGGAAACCAAAGGGCAGTGAGAGAGCTTGTTTGATGTATGAAGTAACATAACAGAATTCTTCAAAAGGCCGTAGGGAAAAACACACAGGAAAAACTGGCTGATGTATGAGCAATTGCTTTTATTTCTTACCTATTCTCTACATCTCTCTTCTTAATTCATTATACTACCTTCTCCAACATTACATAGTAGCTTTCTCAGAGGGAGATGGAAAGATTAATTAATATATAGTTCCAGTGTGAAAAGCAATGAAATAATGAGTCAGATCTATTGTTTGAACCCTGCAGAAAGTGCCTCCCCACCCAGTATACTGGAAAGAAACTTGGCTTTGATCAATATAAAGCAGTGATGTGACACAGTTCACATGACACTTCACAAGAACTTCCTAATCACTTAGATCAGAAAATTTCAAAGAAGCAAACGTCTGTGTCTTGGTGCTTTGAGGCTACCAAGTAGGCATTTTTGAGGCTGGATAAAATGTTTCACGGCAAACTTTAATCTTTTACCAGGGTTTCACATTCTGCCACATTTCATTTTTCAACTGGCACCCAGCTGTCCCCTACAGGCATTCTTTGTAAGGGAAGTCTGTTATCCTACAGCCGGAGAAGGATTTCTCACTCTGTTCCTCTCCTTTCATGCAGAAAGAAATACAGAATAACTATTGAGAGACGGACTCGGCAGGAGGACTGTAACATGGGGAAACATCGGCAGTTACGTGAAGACTCCATTAGATCTCATTTTTCTGCTGCGTAAAGAAGAAGAAAAAGAATCATATTCTTCCTAGGGGAAAAACAAGAATTAGGCAAAAGGACACAACCAAAGATATCAACGTAAAAAGAAGAGGCTCTTGAAGAACTCACTCTTTTAAGCAGTAATTTTGTCTTAATTTCTTTCAGAAGCTCAGGAATGATTTACTAATCACATTATGCCGCATGGCCTTTCATCTCATGAAAAAAGAAAATGATGCAGTGTGATGTTGTAGGATATACTTAATATGTAAAGACAGTATTTCTTAAGGTGTATATTAACAGCAGCAGATCTGGGTTTAGTTGATGGGGAATGCCTTATTCTGATCCCTTTGGTCTTTTTTTTAGCTCTTACCACCTCTTTCCTTAATTGCGTCTCACCCATGGTTATCATACATGGTTTCACAGGCACAGGTGCTGGTTGCTGTCAAAAGGAAAAAAAGGGATTCATTTGGGGTATGATCCTGCATCACTGAATCGTTGCCATTGATTACAGGGGATACAAGATGGGGGATTTGGAGTTCTTGGAGGGAACTGGCACTTGGGTGTACTTAACTCCACTGGGGTGTAATTAACTTCACTGAGGAAGTCAGGTAGATGGACACACACACAAACCACTCTTTTTTTGTTTGTGTAGCATTAATCACAAGTGCTGATTCTCCCTCTTAGGTACTGGGAGTTAGGAAAAACTCCAGTGAGGGATGAGGAGTTTCACTGGTGTGAAATAGTGAGAGAGAAGACAATTGGACGTCTGGAGAGGACTGGGTATTTCTTCAGTCCTCAAAGTGTTTTATCACGCTCTTGACTGCTATGACTTTTCAGAGAGGAAAATACAGCCCATGTAGAGCCTGCTCCTGTTCCCAGTGAAGTCAATGGCAAAATTCCATTAACTTCAGTGAGCATAGGACTGCATCCAAAACTGTAAATATGAAAGTGTTTGTATAGCAGAGGCAATTCAAAAGGGGATCTTTTTTTGTGTGTAAAAATGACATTCCATGCTACCATTTTATTTTTAGGATATTTTTTTATCTTGTATTTTTCTATTAAAGTATCTATTTTTGCTTTGGTAGGATTCAAAATTAAGGGCGAGGATGTTTGGAAGACTTTTTTTATGATAGGATTAGCTTGCAAGGGAAGTCAGCAATTGTAAATACATTTTAGAACTAATATTTAGGAGAAGTAACTTTATGGATAGTACAGACTGTTTGCCCCGTTTTTTTCCTCCAAGCATGTGCAACATTCAACTAGTTATTTAAACAACATAAATGTGTTTAAACTGTCTGTGTGATGATGACCCTGATCCTGAAAATAATTAACTTTTCACATGTTAAATAGTCCTCCATTAGTCGGTGATACTTACTATTCATGTGTGTACAATTAAACATGCAAGGAACTGCCTTCAGCAATTGGGGTGGCAAAACACCGCTCTGGGACTGACTTCAATCCTGCTGCCATCAGTATCCCTGAGACTTTTGCCAATGAATTTACCAGGAGCAACACTGAATCAGTGATGAATTAGCTACTGACAAGTTATTTTATACTGGATGAAGGAGAGCTCTGCATTTTCTAGTCAACAAATGGAAAAGAACAATACATGTTATAAATGTGGTGAAGACCCATAAAAATACTGTCTGTGGGAAAACCCAGCTATAACTATGGTTCTAGTGCATGAAATTTTTTGGTTTATCCTAATCTGCTTTCGTAAGCAAAACTTTCTGGTCTCAGCAGTCAGAGTCAAGAATAGAAAGTTAATCTTAAAACTGTCACTGAAGCGTGTGTTCTGCAAAACTTCTAGGTCCTGAGAAGCCAGAGTGCCCACTGAGAGAAACCATTTTGGGGTAGCTGGAAGGGAATGAAGAGTGAAAGCTGGCTCAGTCCTCTTTCTGCTGCCTTTTATTTCTTGCTGGGGAAGCACCCAAAGGACTACTTCCTTGGGACTTTTTTTTTTTTTAACAATTCCCTTGTCTCTTAGCATATGCAAGGTTTCATCACCTGCTCTTGTGAAATATTGGCCAGTGTACCAGATAGCGAGAGGTCGGAGCTTCCTGAGTGTCAGGGCAGCTCCAGTGTAGTTGGTGGGTGTAGATCAGGCAAATTTGGTATCTTTAGGACTCGCTGTAACAGCTCTTGTTCACAGAGTAGATTTCCATCATCCTGTTTCCCATTCTGGGCCTGTATGACTTCTGCAAAGGTGTTTTAGCCAAAATAACACTGCGGTCCGTGGATGGGGTTCTGAAGTAGCCTTCTTATCTCGTGGGTGTCAGAGGAGAATGTAGGCTTGAGCAGCATTCATACTGCTGTGGAGCTGGGGACAAAACCAAAATTCCTCATTAGTTTTTGGAATTATTTTCAAGCAGTTGAGTTTGACTAGTCCCTTGACATGCTTAAGGTTTGGATTTTTTCAAATAATTTTGAAGGGAGTTTTGATCTACTTCTTGTTTTGCAAATATGCCTTTCAGTATTTTTACTTTATTTTATCCATTTGGCTACTTTGCCACAGAAAAAGAGAAGGAATTTTTTTAAATGTGTAGAGGAGAGATGATGTGATTTGAAGCATAAACTTTTTTCAAAATTTTGTTATGACTTGCCTTGCTGTGTCAGCTAGTACTCAGACACTCTTTAGTTAGGGAGCAAGACAGTAATGTAGGTCTGCATTTTTCCTGTGCACAGTCAGGTCAGACCAGCAGATCTGAGTAGGAGATCTGGCTGGGACAATACATGGGTGAGGCAGCTTTTTTACTGTGTCATCTTGCTATAACTAAACAGATTTTTAAAAAGTACGGTGAAAGATCACTAATTAGATAATGATTCTGATACCCAGTTTTTAGTAGGAGTTTTAATCATGGTCTCAAGAAGTGTTTTGCGAGATGTCTGCTGTTGGAATCCCATCACCTCCCAAGAAAGGTGAACCTTTCTTGCACATTAGAATGTTTTACACCAATGGGGTTTTATCTTTCTGAATTGGTGCACACCTACCTGTGCACTTCTCCCATGGAAGTGTGGAGATCATTTAAGATGTTTCACATAAGTAGATTCCTGTGTTTATGAATAAACTTGCTCTTCTTAGCTGCCTTTCACAGGCGTCTTACTAATAGTTCCCAGGTCTTCTGTGAACCATAGATCAAAAACTGCCTTGAGTTTAGATTATTCAGCAGAGAGATTCTTCACCAGCTAGAGCACTTTTCCTTTCTGGTTCATCTGCATTAGCTCAGTGCCCCAATGTTTAGGCCTCAGACTCTATAAGTAAATATCTAATCAAAATAACAATGATTAATTGTCAAAAGAGTTTTCAAAACCTTCATTTTTTACTTCAACAAATTACCTGTATTAAACATACGTTTGTGTTACAGAGCAGCAGAAGGAGAGCCTTGACTCAGCTCTGCACTTTAGAAGACACTTAAAATATGCTCAGTTTCAGCTTCCGAGTGCTTTGCTCGCTTGGGACCGAAGGATATGGCTTGCCATATGCTTGAATCAGAGAAAGGTTGGCCCCAAAGGCCATTGGTTTATTGCTAAGTCTTAACATTGTTAAATTGAAATTGAACTAGTGGCTTCATACTTTTTGTTTGTCAAAGTTTGACTAATTGTGCTAACTTAGCTTTTAAAAAACTTACTAAATATTGGTCAATTTAATATTTCAGAGTCGTCATCTTGAGGATTCTGTGGGCAAATTACTTGACTTCCACCCTCTTCCCTTCAACACATAGACTTTCACTGCAAATTGACAAAGACAAAGCAAAACTTTCAGTAGTACCTGTGACTTAGTACGCTGAGACCCACAACTTTAGAGTGAGATGTGTAGATGCTTTGTCCTGGGCCGTTGGTGGTTCTGGAAGTTTTCTTTATGGACAGTTTGTGTGTCCTGAGTTGTTTGTGATTACCAACATCTCTGGTTAATTCCCAGTTCCTTCTGTGGTGTGCTTCACTGAAGACTAAACCCAGCTAAGTTCTGAGAACATTCAGTTGTTGCTAAAACTTCTGATGGAGAGTGCTGTGGACCTTGCAGGGTTGTGGCCAGAATTCAGTTTATTAAAGTGTTGTACTCATTCACTTCTGAAAATAAATGCCATTAATCTATTTTCAGTTTGTTTTTAAGAAATGCTTTATTGCATTATTGGAAGTACTTTGTTGTTTTTTAGTGGAGAGTTGTTAAGGCATAGCTAATGCTCTGAAAAAGTTCATGCCGGACAAAATAAAGAGTGGGAGTTTGATCTCTGATTCATTTTTTTTGGCTTGGAAATGCAATCATACTCTCGTTGAGCTGGTGAAAAAAACCCTCTCATTGATTCAGTGGAAGTAAACTCAGGCCCTTAGTGAAGTGTCTTCAGTCTTTAAACTCAGCATCTTGAAGCAGTTCCGAGTGAATTTCTCAGCTTTGCAGTAGAGCAGGCTGCACCAGCCTTAGCTGACCTTGGCTCCAGCACTGTTTTCTCCTCATGAATGCCATAATGCTTCTGGAAAGCTAAGAATAGACATCAAAGACAGGAAGCTAATAGTCCTGGTCATAAATTTCTTTGGCAATTCGGTCCACCTTTTCCAGAGCTCAAGACAGTTCCACATCCTTCACTACCTTCCTCTGTGCTTTAGAGTAGCCATGTAGCTGTTCTGTTTCTTTAAATAAAGCGGTTCACATTGTTTTCCCTCATTTTCTCCCAGGGTAGAGTGAACACTCTTGAGTTCCCTGGTTTCACGGTCTTTTCTCTAGCCTCAGAAGCGCTGTGAAAAGAGACAGCCATTTTCCATTATTTAGTCAGAAATGCTCCCTCTTCATTGAGAGGTAGCTTTTATATAATTTGAGTTGTTCACTGCCACATGCTGCTCAGCTGCCAGCACATCTCGTCTTGGCCTGTGGCCACACCATTACCAGAGATCTAGACCCAGAATTGATGATGTCCATCGTTTACAAGCAAAGCTGAAAATTTGGATTGACCAAAAACTTTCTGTAGTTTAATATTAATTTTACAGCTGACATCCTTTGCATGTAAAAACACCCAAGGCTGGCACCGTAAAATGTAATTATACAAGCAGGCCCATTAAAGCGAAAACTGGGCACCACGGGCTGGTGGAAAATGTACCAGTCCAAGAATGGTGAGATGATGTTGGGTGATGTCAGCCACTGTTTGTTTTTGGTTTTTTTTACCCTTATTGTTGTTGATATAAAATGACATCAAATCTAGTGACCACCCTCCCCAAAGCAGGACGTACAGGGACAGAAAAAGTTTCTAATGGTACATTACCTTTTCTGTTCAGCAACACACCCTAGTAACTTGTCCCACAGCAGTGGCCAGTGAAGGGACAAATTTCAGCAAAATGCATGTTTTGAAGGAGGCAGTTTTAGCCCTTTTTAGAAACAAAGAAATACAAAAGTTACTCTTTGGAATTTATTTTTAAGGACATGCTGGAAAAAGTTTCGCCTTTAGATGTGTTCTCCTCTCCTCCCTCCTTTCTTTCTTGCTGTTGAAAGCACAAAGAGATTTGTGTATGTGAAACCTTTCAAGTAGAAGAATGGAACTGTTTGCTCTCTGCATATCCCTGCTTAGAGTCAGAAATGAATTCAGATGGCCTGAGGCCTGTATTTTTTCCTTTCTCACATACCTTTTAACATTTGAGCTCCGAGTCGCATGGAAAATGATTGTTGAAATTAAAACAAATAGCTGTTTGTGAGAGACCTCAGACCTGGCTGTCTGCAGGGGTCAGCAAGCTGTGCGGCAGACTTTGATAGTGTCTTTTCTCTTCTAGAGAGCGACAGGAGGACTAAGCGCTGTGGTTTGCCCCAGTGAAGCCATAAGTCTGACATACATGCAGCTCTCCCTTTATCTCACCATAGAGAAAGAGAGGATAAAGATTAATGCTGGTGGATTTTTGAGGTTACTGCTGGTTTTGATCAAGAAGATAATGCTGCCATGACTCTGAGGCTTTCTTGGGCTAGTGTTCGGTTATGTCCAGTGTATATTACATAGCCTGTTCTATCATGTTATTACTTCTTCCAGAATTTACCTTCACCAAATTTACAGCATAGAAAAACAGTTTTCGAAAGGAGAGGCTTAGAGGTCATTAAAAATCTCTAAGTTAATATTCTGCTTCAAAGACAAAATATTCTGAATAACCTGACACTGCTCATGTTTGTATGTTAAGCTATAGAACTTCCGAAATCTGGATGGGTGTTAAAGCTTTGGAAGGTTAAAATCCTTTCTGTGTAAATTGTTGCTTGGTGTTTCTGTCAAGTCAATGTTTTTTGAGCAAGCAAAGAAAAAAATGTACCAAAAAGGCTATTGAAAAAAATAATCTTGTTTTAGTGGGGTTTTTTTTCATGTCAACTGGTATGCACAGGGAACACACAATTCTCCCCCCCAGTCTATGAACAGAGGTCTGCTAAAGTTACACTAAGCTGGGTGATGATTCGGACTTCTGTTTCTCTGTGAACTGTGTGTCAGAGGAACAAGCTACCCCTGAAAAGCCGGTATCACAGTTAGTAATCAGTGGTCATTTGTCTTGGTGCCATGTGAGAAGATAAATGTTTCCTGGCCATATTTACTATCTTCCAGGTGTAGCTTTGTGGCAGGTGTTGTGATGCTTTCTGCCGTGTAGGATGCAAGGGATGAAAAGATGTGCTGAGAATACAGGGAAAATAGCTGTACACTTGAGTTAGGGACAGAGAAGATGGAAAATGATCAGGGATTGGTTACACTCCCGCGATGATACTCTTGACTGTATGGAGGATGGGCTCAGGCTCTTTCTGCACACTACACTGCCTTTGTTGTTCAGTATCTACATCCTAGAGATACAACCTACATAAAGGCTATTCACCTTTTAAATCTCACATAGCTGCCATACCTAAATTTAAACAGGCTGCGGGTGGTGCATAGGACCTGCTCAGGGTGTGCCTTGTCTCTGGGTTGGATATTTACCGAGCAGCAATGTTGTCTTCACTGGGCAGGTCTGAAAGTGCTGAGAAGGAAGGCAGGATGAAGGGAATGGGTAGAATTTGCTGTGTTTCTTGTGCATAGGGTGTAATTATCTCAAAACTAAGAGGACTCAGGATAGGCACTGTGGACTTTGTCCCCTTTTTTTGGTTATACTGTTCCTTATTAACGTAAAATGCTGGACAACAGAAAAACCTAGTACCAGTCTGGTAGAAAACAAATGGAAAGTTGCACAGTATATTGTACTGATGTAATTAGAACTATCTGCATATAATGTGATTTTATTTATTGTTGTGTTTTGTGTAGAGGAGAGTGCGTATTCATGACTGTGGATATAACCTTTGTTTCGTTTGTGTAATGTATTTTATTTCATTTACAACTTTGTCATTTAAAATATCTACATTCTTTGGTGTCTTTTGACTTCTTATTCTGTGCGTTTTCTTTCACACATCTTAAAAATGCAAGAATATCACATAACCTGAATTGTAACAAAATGTTTCCATTAAAGATGTAGGAATATGTTATCGCTGTTTTTTGTGGTGCTTTTGTCACCTGTTTATTATATTCTTGGGTACAATCAGAGGGCACAGAGTTAGTTACAGGGAGGTTGTTCTGGGTCTGCTGATGATTAACAACTGATACATCAGGAATCACTCTAACCTTTCTTTGGTGTCATTGTTTAGGCCCAGCTGTCAGCTAGCACCATGCAGCCGCTCGCTCAGTCCTCCCCCAGCCCCCAGTGGGATGGGAGGGAGAACTGGAAGAAAAAGGTAAAACCTCATGAGCTGACGCAAGGACAGCTTAACAGCACCACAGAAGGAGAGAACAAATAATAATAACAGGAATACTAATACAAGAGTGCACAAAGCAAGAGATGTACAATGCAAATGCTCACCACCCAGAACCCAGTGCCCAGGCTGTTCCTGAGCCATGATCCTTTCATCCCACTGCCCCAGCCAGCTCCCCCGTTATACACTGAGCATAATGTCGTATGGTATCAAATATCTCCTTGGCTAGTTCAGGACTAGTTGAGGTACTCGTGCTAGCTGAGGTACTCATGTAACTTCTCCACTCTTCTGCATCACTCACCCAGGTCCTTGAGCAAAAGCAATCCCATGGATGGGTTTGCCTTTGCCTGAAGCAGGACTGACCCAGACTGCCTTCCCTCATATGGTCTTCATGTGCACTGTGGGGACTTTATGCCCTTCTACAGCCTGAAGGCCAGCGCAATTGGCAGATCTCAGGTGGCTTTTGCTACGTGTGTATCCTAGTGCTTGAAGGTCTCAACCCCCATGGCTCTCAGTGTAGTCTTTAGCAGTCCATTGCATAGTTTGATTTTCCTGGGGTCTGGTGCATGACAGGAGATGTGATACACCCCCTCAGTGTCATGCTCTTTGGCTCAGTTGTCTGTAAAGCCTTTTCAGAAATGAGTCCCATTGTCTCACTCAGTTATCTCTGGGCTGCCATGTCACTACAGGATTTTATTTTCAAGGCCCAGTTAGTGTCCTGGACAGTGGTGTGAAACACTGGGTGTGTTTCCAGCCGTCTGGGGGTTGCTTCCACCATTGTAAGCCCATGGCACTTGCCTTGGCAGGTTTGTGGGAGTGTGCTATAGCCAATCTGTCATGCCTGCCCATATTTATATTTTAACCATCATCCTCCATACCACAGCATCCTCAAACGCTTGGCTGGCATAATTGCAGCGCGTGTTTCACATTCATGGATAACCTGTGCCATAGTGTCAACGGTGAAGTCCACCCCTTGGTCACGAGCCCATGTTGCATCTCTTCCTTGGTGGCCTGAGGTTAAGTAATTCACCTGAGCTATAAATAATTCACCCTTATGTTGCCATTCCAGATGCACCTGAGCCACCTCATGCTTAGCAGCCTGAACAACCTTAGGTACATGGACATCCACATGATGTACTTTCACAACCAGGTTTTCCACCTGAGCTGCAACATCTTGCCATAATTCAGCAGCCGAGATGAATTCACCTCTGCACTGCCAGTTGCTCTGCTTCCATTGCTGTAACCACCCCCACGGGGCATGAGTCAGTGCAGAGGTGGAGCACTGGCCACTCTTCTCGCTCAGCAATATCTAAAGCCAGCCACCTTCTTGCCATAATTCAGCAGCCGAGATGAATTCACCTCTGCACTGCCAGTTGCTCTGCTTCCATTGCTGTAACCACCCCCACGGGGCATGAGTCAGTGCAGAGGTGGAGCACTGGCC
>NW_010427760.1:0-2865 GCF_000710305.1 Buceros rhinoceros silvestris | reverse complement strand
GGGAGGATGGATACGGTTTATGGGCTCTGCACAGAGAGAGGATGTGGCTGGGGGAGCGGGAGGGGAGCGGGGAGCCGTGCGCATGTCTGAGCTGGCTGGGGAAGGCAGGGACCCTGTCCTCTCCCGGACCCTCACCTGCCCAGGGCTAGGGCATTTTCCCTTGTCATCTGTCGTCTCCTTTGTCGATGTGATTTGCCTGTGACTTCGGGATTAGCTTCTGGGAGATGAGTTTCTAAACCGTGTGCAACAAGCCAGCAGCGAAATAGAGCCAGCATCCAGCATGGGACACGTAGTGCAGGGAAGCCCTGAAGCGAGCAGCTGACCCTGTCTGTGTGCCATGACTAGCTGCTGCAGCCTTCATGTTATTAGCCGTGCCTTGTGCAGTGCTGCTCTGCCTCAGAAACAAGCCCCTGCTTTTCTCAGCACAGGTTTCCCAGTACGTGCTTGTTTCCTTTTTCGGAAGCAGCTAATACCTGGGCATCTGGGTTTTGCTTCTAATGTCTTTTCTCATGCCCATTCTCAGGCAACATAACAGGCAACTTCATGAACATGTCTGGAGCTTTCTCTCCATGCAACGCCAGTACGCCCCAGATTTCCAGCAGAAACTTGATTATCTGTGTCTCCAAGTTTGCCTGTGGCTGCAGTGCCTCTCCCCCTAACCAGCACCACCAGTCCCTCCGTGCTGGGCATCCCCTGGGACCACCTGGGGAGAAACTCCATCTTGCTGTTCGTCCACGTGGGACCCAAATTCCTCTCTGAGTAACATGGGCAAAGTGGGGCCTGCCTCGAGATCCGTGGGGAGGCAGATTTTTACCCGTTCAGCTCAGCCTGGGAAGCAGGAGGCCTGGAAGATGGGTCCAGCCTGGCAAACAGCACAGACACTCTGCCACTGTGCCCAGGGTAAGGGGAGGACAGGCGGGTGTGCCCCGGGTGACATTCTGCGTTGCTGGTACATATGCCTCAAGGGGTAAGTGCAGTTCTGTTAGCGAGGGGTAATTCAGATTGCCTCCTAGCCCACTTCATTCTCTTACTGTTTCTGGCCCTCACTGACTGAAAAGTTCAGCTGCAATGTTCACTAGAAACTGTTGATACCACATACAAGACAAGATCAAAAGTCAGTAGTTCCAGTGAAATTTCTGAGTTCTTTGTAAATACACATCAATGAAGGAAAAAGAAAAAGAATGTAAATGAATGTGCTTCCAGAGACTTTACTTGAACTGGTATAGGTTTTTTTAAAAACAAGCTCAGAATTTTCCTGAGCTGAACTCAGTACTCGCTGGCAGAAACCAGTGTAAGTTTCCTACATCTCTGCTTTTGCCCTGTTTATCTCATATGCTCAATAGTCATCCGAAACATTATGTGCATGGTGTGCCCCATGCTGAGCTCTGAGAGCGCAGAGGGCAAGAACGGGCCATAGGAGAAGGATCCGCATCAGCAAAGTTCATCAGGGCCGCCACCTTTGCTCAGTGCACAGTCTCTTCTGTTCCACACTCACCTTGGCTATCAGTCATCTCTGTCCTTGTCCAGAACACAGATTTTGCAGACAGTGGACAGAAAAGTAGTGGTCAGGCATTGGTGATTCAGCACCCAGGATGCAAACCTGGGCATTTCTGAGTCAGGCAACAGTGCTTGACACTTGACCACTGCTCAGAGAGTTGGGATGGACGTTTTCTTTTTTGTGGGACAGACTCAGCCTGTGAATGCACATCCTCATCCCTGAGGGCCATGCACAGAAGTGCAAGTCAAAAATAAACCGGGCAGCCAAACCTGCTGTTTGTACAATGATAACTGATAATGCCTTCTTAGTTTGGCTAGCTGTAGATGGAGATTCTTGAAGGTGAGACGAGAGGCTAAGTGGTTAACATTTGACTCTTCGTAGTAAAAACTAGGTAAGCTTCAATATGTCTTCCAGGTCCATATTTGAGTTTTTATGTCTGGGTTTTTTGGGGGGGAGAGTTTGAATGAGGCAGAAATGGACAAAAATTGAACAAGCCTTCCGAATCAGTGCAACTGCTTTTTTTCAGGACACAGACTCAGGGAGGAGTGAGGGAATTGCCATTGAGATTGCTGTCCTAGGAGGCTTTTAAAATTATTATTATTATTTCCTCCTTTTCATTTATTTAATAGATAACTTTCAATTTCTTGATATCCTAAATGGAGTCTCTTTACACATGTCTGTAGCTTGTTCCCATGGTGTCAAATCTGCTCCTTTTCAAATCAAAGAGGAAAACACCTTTTCTTTACAAGAGACACACAGTTCTCTGCAGTAAGATACCCACTTCTGGCATTTCTCTAATTGTAAGAGGTCCCTCAGCAGATCCTGTGCCCGTTGGAATACCATATCTCCAAAGGAACCTTCCATAGGGATTTCTCACTCCCTCGAGGGATGAAAAGGGTCTCCAGGGTCCAGTGTATGACCTGAGACTTTTGCATCCATTTTCTCTAGACAGAGCGATGGGGATTCAGTTTCCACCTCTTAAGGTCAGTCTCCAATGCTCTGAACCACAGCTACACCCTTCTCTACAAAAATATTTTAAAAAATATCTTCAGCCCAGTGAAGTTACTGGAATTTGGCCTATTTGGAGCAGAACCAGGCCTAAAGCTGCCAGCATGGATGGAAACCGAAGGGCTGCAAGAATGCTCAGACAGCCTCTGTCTCTGACCATGCGCCGCTTGTTTACGGCGGGCACCAGAGACACCGTGCATTGCAAACGCCCCTCGTTTCAGCCATTTCCTTCCGGGAAGGGCCGGGAAACGATCTGTCCGGGACTCTGCCTGCCGCCTGCCCGGGAGCTCAGCGGGGAGAACAGTGATGTGCTCCACGGGCTGCTGGCGGCGGGGCCGCGGGGCGGGCAGCAGCGCCTC
>NW_010427759.1:549-960 GCF_000710305.1 Buceros rhinoceros silvestris | reverse complement strand
ATATATAGATATTTATATAAATGAAAAGCTATCAACTAGCAGCAACGGTTCTAGAGATATCTTAGCACCAAGACCAAGGGCAGGGGATTACAGGAGAAAGGAAAGGTTCAGTGTTGCTGATACCACCATCATGTTTCCAAACAACACAGCTTGGCACAAAGCTCGTCCCTCCGGCAGTGGGAACGTGCTGCCTCGGACACGCTCTGGACAACAGGTTCTCACTGCCGCGATGGTCTGGTCAGGTCGGTGCTGTCCATGCCACATCAGCGGGGCAAGGCACTAGCATCTCTGTGGAGTTTTTGCACCTTTTCTGTTTGCATTTTTTTTTTGTCTTTTTTTTTTTTTTCTTTTCTAACCTGAAGTGATAGTGTGTGAATGGCTGGGGCTCGGTTACTTTAAAAGAATAAACGG
>NW_010427759.1:0-425 GCF_000710305.1 Buceros rhinoceros silvestris | reverse complement strand
TCTGGAGCTCGTTTACTTCAAAAGAATAAACGGAAGAAGAATGCCAAGCCCACAGAACAATCTCTTTGTGACGGAAGGTGCGAGTCCTCCATTCACGTTTCAGCTGGACTCCGCATCCCTTCGAGAAAGGAAGGAACAATCTGCAGGAAGAAGCAGAGCGTGCCTTCCTCCCACTGTCACCAGTCTGCTGTGCCGTGGAACATGTTACCTTGGTCACGAGAGAAAACGTGAACCTTTGTACGACATCATCACATGAATATAATCCAAGATAATCTTGCATTGATAGCTCCTGCCACCCAGCTGCAGCAGGTTTTTCTTTCAGTCATTCCAAACAAAACAAAACAAAACGAAACAGAAACCCCACGACAATCTAGGATTATAAAGACATAGTATAAATAATGTAAATTAGAATATAATTTTTTAAG
>NW_010427758.1:8346-14775 GCF_000710305.1 Buceros rhinoceros silvestris | reverse complement strand
CCACGACAAGGGGGTGCCCGTGAAAGAGATGACTATAATAACAAAGTAATAAATGCATTTAGATAATTTTTACACTGGTCTAGTCTATTAAAGTATTTTTAATCTTCCCTTTTTTGCAAGAAACATTCTAAAGAGAAGAATCTTCTGGTAAATAAAAAAATACTTCATGGCAGTCCATTCTTTCCCCTGTTTACTTGCAGCTGATGGATCCTTTAACTGATTGGCACAGTGTTAATCTGGGTTATAACAGCACAGTCGATTATTTGAACACCTTATCACTCTCAGCCTTCTTAACGCTAAGCCCTTCCAATCGCAGCTCTGTTGGAAGATGTCTATTTGTCACTTGTAGCACTGCAACCTTTCTTCTGAGCTGTCGTGGCAGTGTTTTCCAGAGCCTTCCTGGCAGTATTTCTCCCTTGCAGTGCTTAAGCTGTTGATGCTGGGGTTTTGTTCTCATTGCCTTGCACCTGCAAACCCCAACCGTGTTGTTATGGTGCGCATCTGGGGAAGAAGCTCCCCCTGGCCTGAAACTCAACCCGCCCTCCTGCTCACTTTCTTTGTCTCTTGATTTGTAAAGCAAATGACAACATGCAGCAAAGTAGATAATGGTGATGTAAATACTTAATAAATACCGTCCAACAATGTATGTGGCCAGAAGCTTAACGATCACTATGCAACAACTGCTTTTAATTAACATATTCCAATCAACATTAGCATATAGCAACCTACTGCACTGTAGAGAGTCTCAAAAGGATAATATTCTTTCTGGCTGACCACCAGGAAGTGCTTTTCATTTTTCTTTTCTCTCTCTCTCCTCATTGTTTTCTTCATGTCTCACCTACACATCTTTCCTGGTAGAGTAGATGTTTTCATCATCTATGGACCCTGCTAATAAATCTCTGTTCACATAAGGCTGTCATGACATCCTTCATGCAGCAGACTAATGAAAATCCAATCACATGTCTGCTCTTCATGCTTCCTGTTCTGATGCCTTCTCAAAATGTCTGATGTGTTTTGCTTTCATTTCAGTCATCTTCATCCACCACTATTACCACCGTTCCTCTCAAATCCTGAGCTCCATACTCTCTTTTCCCCTCTTTCTGCATCTTTAAACAGAAGCACAAATACCCCATATTATTTGGTCTTTTCCTCCTTTTTTCTCCTGGTAGCAACCACAGATACAGAACATGAATTTGGCAATATAAGTGTAAAAGGCCTTTCTGACACGAAGCTTGCCATCTCATATCCCATCTTCTTTCTCATTCCTTCCCATTTTCAATACTTCTATGTCTTTAATCTCTAGAATTCACAAAACTACCCCAAAACACGACATACTATCTGCTACCTGATACTCATTTAACTTCATCTCTTCCTCTGCCTGCTCTCAATAAAATGAATCAAACTTATTTGCAGCAATTCGAGCTGCATTTTAAAGTCCTTCCTATCCACTTGCTACACCCCAACACTCTCTGGCATCTGCTCCAAAACACCAGTGCTCACTAAAAACTACTGTTTGCATTATTGTTCATTTCTTTACACAAATGCTCACAAATACTCACAACTCCTCTGGATAAAACCAGAAAACCTTGAAAAACATTGTCCTGGTTTGAGTTACGACAGAGCTAATTCTGTTCAGAGATTTTACTTCTCAGCTCAGTCTCTGCTGACTAACTGCACTTTCTGACATTAACGGCAGATTTCTGCAGACAGCGTTTGCTTCTAGAAGTGATTACGCTGGATGTTTACCCTTACTACCAGGGGTTGGGATGCATAAAGGCTCCTGCCTAGACTTGTTCCAAGGGAGACCAAGGTCACCGCTAAATCCTGTGTACCACGGTGGGGGTGCAGTAAGTGAGAGGCTGCACCTGCGGGGAGGAGCAGACAGGACAGGTGACCCTGCACTGACCAGCAAGGTGTTCCATTCCGCAGATAATATATTCGATATAAAGCTGAGGGATAATAAGAGTCAAACCCTCTTCTTCAATGGCTGGAATCTGAGGAGGACTCTGTCCATTCTGCCTTCTGGTTTTGATATTAGTTTTGCATGTATTGGTAAAAATTTCATTTTATTATTATTATTTTAATAAAATAAGGCAGTTGTAGTTTTCTTTTCCAATCCACAAGTCTCTCCCATCAGAGGGATTTGGTACTGCTGTGGTATATATTTGTATATATTTCATTTTAATATTATTAGTCCTGTTAAAGCAGTTATAGTTTTCTTTTCCAATCCATAAGTCTCTCTCCCTTGCTCATTTTCCCCCCTTTGGGACGGGGGGAAAGCGGGGGTATAATAGAGAGCATCTGTCATTTGACTAGTGGCCAGCCCAGCCCTAACCCTTGACAATCCACAAACCCAAAAACATTGCAAACCATTTTTTCACCTACAGATGGGGAAAGTGCAACTTATGTATTATTAGGTACCTCTCAGACAAATTCCATCAGCCTGTATACTACTATACCACCGTTATTATACTACCACATACCATTAATCACAACAAACACGGTAACAATAATTTCATCACCTTTGTTCCAATTATGCTTTTATGATTAAATATAGAACTCGGAATATAATTTTCCATTTTCAACAGAGAAATCTGCTGCTTTTTAACAGATTAAATATTTGCAATTTCTAAACGTCATAAGCAGTAAATAAGCAAGTGATTGATATTTTCAAATCTGAGAATTTGCATGAAATGGCACTTAAATTGTCCTAAATGTATTATGAACAGAAGTTGGCTTTAAGCCAACAATCCATTATAATGCACATATAAATTGTCAGCATAATTTAAGAGAACTTTATTGTGTTGCTATTTTTCACTTACTGTTGATGGTACAAAGCTAACATTGCCATGAGGTTATTCTGTGAGATCATTAGTTTGCTTAAGATAAATTCACTGAAAACAAACTCCACTGCTAATCAAATATGTCAAACAATCGAGATTCAACTGTGAAATTTTTTTTTTACTTAATCTGAATGAATTTCATTAATAAAGGCTATTATGCTAAATCAAATAGTCTGTGAGTCAGGAATTCACCTGACTAGTGTGCTATCTGTAAAAGCACACATACATTTTAAATAATCATTATAGCTGAATAAGACAGCGTTAACAACCCAATTCATTCTTGTTTAGGATCAAATCTCGATCCCATTTAATTAGAGACCATTGTTCTCAGTTTATTGCTCTAGGTACTTTTCAAGCTTTTTGTACCTCCCAATCATTCTCTTCAGTATAGAAACCACTTTGTAGGAAAGCATCTTCACTTCTCTGTCAAGAGACTTAGGTGACAACTAGCAAGCCTCAAGTAAACTCCTGTAGTCATAAAAAAGAAATTATTCAAACACTCCCTTAGGCTTTCATCATGAAAGTTTTCCTGCAATGGCAGTCAGTGGCCACTCTTTTTTCCCACTGATTTAAGCTTTTGTTGAATCGTGTTCATTTATAACAGTCTCACTATCCTTTCTAGACATATTCTCCCCAAGCAGAGAGGCAATTTTCACTGTGTGTTGTCCAGGTTGAGTTCCCAACTCGAAGCCTCAGTACAGTAATAGGCAGCCTTCCTAGACCCCAGGCCTTTACAGTGCGGAAGCTGAGAGCTGCGAGTCACCACATCATCTCTATTAACTACCCAATATTTTGAACTTCCTTGCCTTTTTGTCCCTCTTTCCAAGATAAATCAGAGCTACATTCACAGAACTGCAGCTGGAGCGTGGAAAGGAAGTATGACAATCAATCAGTGTGAAAAATGACAATCAATGTGGAAATGACACAGATTAAATGAAAGCTAAGCTTGATATAATGATAAGACAATGACTTAAGGTTCCTAAGTTTCATATGTATCTTCCACATATGACTCCCTGGTTTGAACATATGTGACAAACTGTGTAATAATCAAACCAACATTTTACTCTTCCATGGAAGAGGTAGGGGGAAGTAAACAAGAGAGATACTAGGTGTTTAAAAAGTGCTCTACCGTGTAACTCTGAGCTCCCTTTCAAACACAGGCAGATTATAGACTGCTTTTGTGCAAAGCCTTCAAAAGGAAAGGTTGGATGCTGAATGAACCACCTTGGTTCAGAGATAAAAACTCAGCAAATGAATGGACTGATTAACAGGCAGGTTTCCTAGCAACTGGCTCAAGATAATGAACTTGCTCTCACAGGAAGAATAAGTGTAATTTTCTTCACTTGAAGAACTATATGTAAAAGTTACTGTACTGCAAAGCAAGTCACAATCTCTTAGGATTTATGAAATGGAAAGGAAAAAATCCACATACAACTTTTCTCTGTGGGGATGTGGGATGTCTGAAGAAGTATTAATTCACTGACAGTAAGATCTCTGCAAGTTGGCTTTTTTTTCTTTGTAAATCCCCAGTATTAGGGCAATGGTTACAGAAAACAAACCTGACAAGGTGATTCTCCTTGAGCAAAGTGTGAGTATTACATGCTCCTTGGAGCCTTTTTGAGTTTGGGGAAGTAGCTCCACATCAAAAGCAAATGCTATATATAGGTGACGTTGATTCTTGTGAAAAGTTACTTCAAGCAGTTCCTAAGTAGACAAATTGTAGACAACTATGACCTCAGATAACATGCCACACTGGACCAGAAAGAACAACAGACTGATACAGCAATCAGCTGCCCAGAACCTGATGAACGGGATGCTCAAGAGTGTACTATGAACTACACAACTTTTGTTGTCCTAGAGAGAACCATTCGTTATGACAGATAGCACTGATATCTGTATTATTGTTTATTCACTGCTAAATGAAGACCAGGGAACACACTCCTGGTGTTACAGTGGGTCCACAGCTGATGCTGGCCTTGAAGGTTACATTTAGGTTTCCTCAAAATCATTAGAAGTTGGCTGTTAAACCTCCCTCTTGTTGAGATTGGCTTTTTATGCCTTAACTTGAGTACAAGATATATTCCACACAATAGACGTTTCTGCTGAACAAATATAAATTTGATACTTTTGCTACATTTGATACTTGGTTAAAGGGGTATGTACGTCATTCAGAACACCAAGGAATATAGGCTTTTTTAATTAAATGCTACTTTGATATAGTGCACTTATTGCAAAATACACCCTGTCACAGAAGAGCATAAAATTAGTGGAATAAAAGCAGCTTTTAAAAATGTACACTTAATAAAGCTAAAATGTAGATGTAGACAAAGAAACATAAACGCTACTAATTTCAGTTGTGAATAATATTGGGACCACACGATGTCTGATAAACCAGGCTGTTCTAACTCTTGTTAGTCCAGATGAGAAATCTTTCCACACTGTTAGCATCCTGTCACCCTGGTTTTGTCTTCCCCAAAGGAGAGGGTATGTCAGACAAAGTTTCTGCTCCTAACGGAGTCTCTGCTGCATCCCTGCTTAGCAGCTTTTTTAAACTCAACTTCAAGCAGCAGCTGTAATGACATGGTGCAGAGAATTTTTTAAGATCTGGAAGGTCATCACATGAGTTTAGTTTCCCCAGACTCTGCTGTGGCCTTGAGCCTCCCATTACAGGAAAAACTTATCAACAAAATAACCCTTCTTCAAAGACCTGGAAGAGTCTGTAAAATTCATAAAGGCTGCTTTATAAATACCACTGAACAGCAAATAATAAGGCATTTTTTAGCAGTCCTGGTCAAGCATAGCAGAGTTTAATTTCTGTCCACTCACACATCCTAAGCAAGGCTGGCTGCGCATCCCGTTACACTGCAATAAATGGAATTTTCGGGGGCATCTATTGAACTGCACTGCTCTCCACTCACAGCAGTGATTCTTTCAATTGCTGTTTGTCTGCCCAGTTACGCAGGTGTGCAAGTGAAATACGTGTATTTTCTCTGAAAAGAATACTAAGATTCACACCTTCATGCTCCCTCTTTGAGTGACAGCTGAGATTTTTAACAGTTTCTAAGCAATTAAACCAGACAGTTGCTATCCATTATGCTTTTCCTCCCAGTCAACAACAAAACACACATTAAATGTAAATTACTCTCAAGAGAGGACAAATGTGGACTGATTCTGGTGTTATCTTTTTAATAGCTAAATCTTTGTACCAGAGTCACTAATCACCTTGAGCAACCCATGTTTCAATGGCTAGTACATGTTGCTGTGCTAGACAACTTAAAAAATTTGTATCCTGAAGTTGACTCCTGGTCAGAGTGTGTGCTCTTCTGCATTTAAAGCTGCAGAGTACTCAGACACTCTTTTCCATTGCTCTGAATTCTGATATGCCAGAGCAAGAATATGGGAATCACATTATGGCCTGGGTAGTCTGAGCACCTTCCCTCCAGCAACATCATTAACGGGCCCACTTCAGAAGGCAAAACACTACTGTTATATTCACACACTTAGATCTACAGGGTTATTAAGCTATAGATCATGCCCACACTCACTTTGGTCCCGGTTGTAACCTTGACGTCCCACCTCTCTTTCC
>NW_010427758.1:0-8252 GCF_000710305.1 Buceros rhinoceros silvestris | reverse complement strand
CTTTCCCTTCTTTGCATGTGAATATGCTTCGGTAAAGACTTTATCTTGGTGCTACATGCAATATTATGACAAGTTCAATTCCAATACTGCAAATGAAGAGAAGACTGGCTGAAGAAAGTGCTCCGAGAAGTGCTGAAAAGGAAATCTACCTAGAACGAAAAACTAAAATATAGTAAATTCAATCTTGGAATCAGTCGTATTTCCTCTGGCCTTTAATGACCTCAGCAAAAGAAATAAGTGTTCAAATGACAATTGTATGGTACAAAATTGGTCATAATACTAATATAGAAGATGATGAAAATAACACATGGGAACAGACGAAAGATGTAATACTTCAAAGCAGAAGGTCATGCACATATGGATAAATGGTTATAAAATGGGAACTCATAACTTGCAAATGATTGAGAAGGGTAAAAATCTGAGTACATCTACCTGAGCACAGAACAAATATGTGCCAAAACCCCAGAGAAATACGAATCTTATGTTAATAATTACAATTATTTCCATTTGACTATTAAGAGAAAAAAAATGCTTTGTAAGGAATGAAAATATTTATGGTAATATGCTCAAATTTTTTGTGCTTACATTAAATCAAAAAGTTGCAATCACTTTCAGCATACAGAATTCAGAAAGTAAAAAAAAGTAAACTGCAATTGCTGTGCCATATGGTCAGGGTGGCTTTTGTTCACACTTACCTGTTGTTTCCCTGACTGTATTAAAATTACAATATCGTAATCACTGGTGACTAGATACTAAAACATAAAAATTGGATATGGTTCTCTGTGTGCACCCTTTCAGGGATTGAGTGTTTCAGATTTAAAGATATAAAAATTTCAACAGGAAAAATGAGAACCTGTTCATATTTCCTCAGTCATATTTATATTAATTTCCTCTGTGTTAATAAAAATCAATCAACATTATCTTTCAAGTTATCTTAATTTTATTTCATATAGTCCAAATGTCACTGAATTGTAGAGAAGGGGAAGAGGAAGAAAGAGCCCTTGATTTCGAAGAGGACTCTTTTAATACAAAGGATTGCACCCAAAGTATTTACATTCATCTCCTTAATGAATTTCTTTGTGCTAGTTGGAATAATTTTCTTTCAGCATGCAAATATGCAGAGTGTGTTTTAAGAAAAGTCGAAGATATTAAAATCCCCAAATCCATTTCTTTAATCCCTATTAATAATTATATAAATGCGGTGTCCTGATAATCCTCAAAAGATGGTATTAGGGCACATAAATGTTGTAAGATGCGATCATGAGTTTCTCACACTGTACCCTCGTGAGCTACCTTGAACACAGATTTACTGAATGTTAAACTGGCACTTTATCCCTGTTTCAGCAAGCGTCCTCCACAGATTTAATGATCAGGAACATCCTCCTGATGCATGCCGGGAGATACGGCTGCAGGGTTCAGACTGCAGCAGACACCGTGTCAGACGAGACAGAGCTGCTTGTTAGGGGTGAGTATGTCCACAGTGCCACAGGAAAACACAACCACCAGAAACTGTTGTACCGGGGAATTGAAATATGTGGGGTTCAGGGACATCTGTGCTATGCATTATCCTTCAGATTTTTTACTGTCAAAAATATTTGCCATCACCTGCTGTCTTTGAAATGAGTTTCACCGTGAACTGAGCTGCAGAGGTGGCAATGAGAAACAAAAGGCAGCTGGTTTATGGACATACAGCCTTAAGAGAGGTGATAGCACAAAAGGTATACCAGAGTAAAGAGCAGCCAATGAGTATTCACAGGCCTGTGTAGTGTAGGAATGATCTGTGCCCTGCGCTTTTTTATGTGATAGTTTACATTTCATCTGACAGTCAAGCCATTCTCTCAGGTTTAGCAGTTGAGGAAGATTCATTCACTTCCTAAAAGGGACCATGAAGCATTTTGTTACAATGATAGATACAAACAATGAATGAAAAGCTCCCTAAAATGACAGAGATCTGTTTGTCTTTAAAATATGGAATTGTCACCACCAAATTTTAATTGCATCTTTAGACCTAGTCTAGTAATCTGTTGAGTTGCTTTATCTGTCATTAAACATTTGTGATTATACACACAAACACAGAATCACAGTCCTGCAGGACCCAGATCACACCTAGGACACCAACCAGCTTACAACAGAGCAGGGCATTGATGGGACTTGAAGACTTTCAGTCCACTTTCTGGCATTACAACCGGTGGGTCCTGCAACGTCAGACGGATCCCTGCCAGGTAGCACGGCGGGGTAATCTTACTGTGGGTTATACATTTTTTGAAAGAATAAATCAAGGTAGATATTTTATTAACATTTGAAAAACTCCAGATAGAAAAAAAAATCAAAACTGTTTAGAGATTATAATCTTTCAAAAATACTTATTCTATCACATTCCACCACATCTTTAGATTTGGTATGTTCATATCCATCACTTTAGGACAAATATATGCTTTAAATGATAAAGAATGATTCTGGCTGACTGCAGGGCTCTTCATATTTTGATGAAAGTAGCTGTTAAATATTTCCATAAAGTCACTTTGAAGATCATCAAATTTCTATGAGGTATGGTGCTATTGGGATGGTGGTATTCAGCTGCCTCAACACAGACATGTAATGCCATTTTAGCTGCCTTATGAAATATGATTCATCTTTGTGGATTACGCAAGACTTTTTGTGTTACCTTTACCTCTCCCAGGCAGGAGCTGGAGCCTCTATAGATAAGCAAGGCAATCTCAACTTTAATGTCTTTGAAATTAATAGTGACAAAAATCTCTCAGCTTACTATTATTGAGGACACTGCAGACAGGCTATAAAATTACTTTTTTAAGAATACCTGTTATCTAAATGAGTTTATTGAATTTGATGTAGAAAATGAATGCTTCACTGAGGAGGAGGAGGTTTGAGATTAAAAAAATGGGCATTGTAAGCACTATCAGAATGTTTGTACGTCTCATTAACATGCTACCTAGCTAAAGAAATGAAAACGACGATTCCTTTACAATGGAACGTAAATTAAAATACACTTTGCTTACAATGTTCTCCTTTTCTTGTTTCTATGATTGGATAATTATAGGATACGGTAAGAAATGGTTGCATTGCTTTCACAAAATGCTTTATACTGTGTGACTGGTTTTGTCCTGATACACAATTCAGTTTTCATTAAATTTTAGGATATGGTTGGTTTGCTGAAGCACTTAATTTCTTTAAGATATCTGTGGGCAATAAGAGCCTGCAGTTGCTTTCGCCCAAAAATGTAGGACAATTTTGTTTTCTATTTGTTTTCTATTGCAGAAAATTTTTGAAGCACATTCGGTGCAAATATGCTAATGATTACCCTTTACAAATTTCAGCATTTCAAAAATCCAAAAATATTTAGGAGAATCTAATATTTCTTTATACTGTTACAGGTATTTCATTGAATTTCATTTCAGTGTCTCTAAATCTTGTTTCTCTCCTATCTCAGTTTATAGAGTGCACTCACTGGTCTGCAATTTGGCACACTGTCTGATGATCCCAAATTGCAGCACCTTTCAAGTTTCTTTAGGTTGAGCTTTTGGAGACACTGGACATTGCTTAGGAGAGACCAGCAGCATCAGATGTTTCAATAAATATTTCAGTAGACTGAAGAATTCCATCTGACAGAGGAAGTCATCGTCAATGAAGAAAACCCACTACCGCTATGCAGTAATGTCTGAAATCCAAAGCTATATTATTCTTTATTTTCAGTATAGTTTCTAGGCAAAATAATTTCTTTTTATGCATACTGTGAAACATTGTTGTGTTTTAAATGTTACAGCCCATGGCCAAACTGAGATAGCAGAAGCTTTGTTGTGAACTCTTAGAAATACCAATACAGGCAACGTTCCAGCACATCCTTGCTCTGATCTTATTCTCTCTCCTCTTGCCTTTGCAGAAAATACCAGTCTTGAATGCTGATAATATCAGACCAGCATACGACAGCATTTCAATCATTAGTTATATTGTAAGGTTATATTTTTAATATATCACTCTAATTTTTATCCAAAAAAATGTTCTGCTTAAGCCATTTCTACAGGAAATAAATCGGATATACAGAATAAATTAAATTGAACCAATTTAATTTTCCCTCCCTTAGATATTCATATCAGAGTTACTGCTATTAGCAAACTGACTAAATTTATATTGAATTATGTATTGAACTGGTGCATTATTTTTAAGTCAAAGGATAATTTTCAAGAACTTTATTACAAGTGGCTTGGAAGACAACTAGATCTTGCGGCAGCTTCTTCACATGGAGGACAGAGATGCAAACTCTTTGCAGATTTCTATTGCTCATAACTAACATGCTGATCTTCAACAGATAGATATTCACTACTGCATTTTCAAGCAATTCCTATGTCCCAGTGTCCGTCCTTGTGGCGAAAGCATGGAGCGTCCTTAAACCATATTTCTCTTTTTAGAAACCACTCTTTCTAGTCGCTTTATTAGAAGATCCCTTGAATATATGCCAGGGAACTAACTGATTTTCTTTGTTGTGCACTTACAATAGAAGTTAAATTCCAAAAATGTCACCAGTGAAAGACAATCTGAAGAACAAAGAATGAATAGTGGCAAGTAAATCTCAATTCTTTTGAGTGTAATTACTTACAAGAAGGTAATTAACGTGCAAGAAGATTTCTCAACTCACTACGTATGTACACGTGTGTGTGTGTGCATGTGTGTCTGTGTAAACAACAAAAGAAATTAAGGCAGAAGCAAGTTTCTATTCTGCAATTCTCTACAATGGGTTATAGATTTTTTTAAACCATTTTCAAATTTCCTACTTCACAGTTCTTGATTTTTAGCTAAGTTGCAGAGAAATACATTCTTAATGTTATCTCCATAATGATTTTTGTCTAGTGCATCTCTTTTCAGGAATTCTTCAAAACTGCATGTGAAAAGATATTTTCGCTCATATTTGGGCAAAAGCAAGATTCAAGTCTCATCAGCACCTACCACTCAAAACAAAACCTAAATACTTTTCTAAGTTCTTAGAAAATATGGTTAAATTATGTATTTTAAAAGAAAGAAAAAACTTCTTAGTGTTCCCTAGTAATTTCTCTGCCCCTTAAATGCTTGTTTTACAACACAAGTTATTTATTTTTCCCTTTCTGTTTCTTTTTCCTAATGCCACCAATATGCAGATTTTGTTAGCAAGAGATATTTTGCTGGCACCTGGACCTGTCTGCCAGTACTTTAGCTTTCCAGTTGAAGTGTCTTGCATTCTAATCATGGAATGGGTTGTGAATAAGTACTTCAGTGGTCTCATGCTAGTCCTAGTGACATTCAAAGGTCCATTGTCCTGACCTACCTGACATCATCTGTTTATAGTCAGCTAGATTACTACCTAACTTGCAAAAGCATTTCCTCACTAAAATATGGTTCTACAAAATTCTCTGCAATTCATCATCCCAGGCTGATCTTATTATTAGGTACCTAAAAAAATAAGTCATGATCTATCTTATATCCACCACCCCCTCTAGATAGATACACTGAGTTTGTGGAAGTCCCTGGAGAGGTCCTTTACTCTCTGAATATGAGGAGGATGAGAGAGAGGATTCAGCTCAAATGTCAGGATTGATTTCAAGCAGAAGAGGCAGTGTCAACTACTTACAGTGTAGCTCAGTAACTGCTATGTTCATCTACGAGGTAGTGCATCTCTTTTTAGGCTGTGTCAGACACAGCCTCAAAAGCACACTTGTCTCAGGAGCGTGCTGTACCTACAGGCATGAGATTAGGTGGGATCAAGATGTGTTCAACCTCCTTTCTGAGGCAGAGTAGCCAGGAGTGCAGAAGTCAGAAGACAAAGGAAAGGAGAGGGGGGGAGAAAAAAAAAAAAAAAAAAAAAAAAAAAAAAAAAAAAGAAAGCCTGACTGTGTAGGGCACAATTTAGTGTATCTCCAGTGACAGAAATATTTCCTTTTTTTATTGAGATGACTACTGCCCAAAAAATTAACGTAGTCCTCCGAAGAACTATTGTCAACCGCTTAAGCCAATACACTGAAGTGTGTGCTGGAAAAGGGAAACACTAAATAATGGGCATTCACTGGATTTGCACTCTATCAGGGCAACCGAGTCAGATAGTGGTGAAGCCTTAAATGCCACTGCAAGATTTTTGTGGAAGATAGTTATCAGAACCCATAGCAGCAGCAGAAGGCATATAGGGCTGATACGGCTCAAGGACATCCAGAACAGAAAACAGCTTTTCACAGAGGGTGGCAATTATTCTGGCGCCAGCCCTGCACAAATGTGCTAATTTAGAGGAATCCCATAACAGGAATTATGTATATCTGATGGTCAAAGAAATAGTTTTAGTGGAGTGAATGAATACAACAAAAATCACGGCTATGCACTTACATTCCTGACATTCAAGTTATTGCCTGATTTTACTTCATTTACGCCTTCTGTTGTTTGCTCACCCAAGGAAAATACTGCAGAATAGATGTTTGCCATGCAAACAAGGTTGTTTACAGAAGAATACAGATATTCACCACAGAGTCAACAAATGTTTTCCCCAGGACACGGAGTCATCATCTGTTTAAGAAGCAGAAGTGATTTATGATTTTTGTGAATGTCAATCCCATTCTTGACATCAGTCCAAGAATAGCTTTCCCGTGTCACATGTTTTGCCTGGCTACCAGATTTCATTTATCCCCCCAGACCTTCAGCTTTCAGTGAATATTAAGCAGCAGAGAAGCAGAATATCAGAATGTTTCAGCTTGGCTGGTTTTCTATCTATCATTGGCATACCAGTAGTCGAGCTGTCTCTATACTGATTTTTCATAAAGTGGTTACCAAAGCAGAGGGCTCTAATACAGGATGAATATGCATGAATATGTCGTGTTCTGATACTAATGATTTGATCATAAACGTGGTTACCAAACACCTAAGTATGAGCCAGGAGACTTGTATCTCACAGATGTCTCAGGTGATCTTGTAGCCAGCAAGGTGTCAGGTGTCCTCAAGACAATGCCTGCTCGGTAAGTTAGTTTGGGTTTTGAAACCTGTCTTTTATAAAAAGCTTATTATATTTTTATTTCCCCATTCTACTGCAGAAATTTGAAGCACTTTGTGCATTCATATTTTCATTGCAAAGGATGTGTTTCCACCATGTTTCACTGTAGACACATTTAAAACATCAAATAATTCTGTCATTAAAAAAAATGACACAGTGAAGGGGCTTAGATTGGTCCAATCAACTACATTAAAAACAAAGTCAACAGTGTTTTTTGCTTTGTGTTTCTTTAATTTGTGAGTACAAAACCTGTTACTCATAGAGAGGGAGGTTTTGAAGAACACCGGCAGAACCCACAGCTAAGAGCAGAAGGCTACTTCTTACATTCACTTTCGGGGAAAAATCATCCCCTTGACCCTGAAATGCAGAGTTTCCAAAGAATGCAATAAGGAAAAGCTTGAGTAAAAGATCTCCTACCAAACCCAGTTATTGTATATTCCTCTCTCTTTCTTCTCCAAGTTTGGAAGCTTGGCTTAGAAAAGCATCTGTACAGCTCAGGAAAGAAAAACGGTGGAAGCTGGGAATGTCACAAAGGAGTTTAACATGCTTTCACAAAGATCAGTGTCAGGTTCCCTGTAGTCTGTAAAAAGTACAGATTTCTTTCATCTGCACTGCGGTCAGTAGTACTCCTGGTGCAGCAGTTTCTGAGAACAACAGGGAGTTTCTTGCAGATTAGAGGATCAGTGCAAAATTTACCATGATCCTGTTAGCGGATGGGGATGGGGATGGTGCTTCAAACTTTAGGAACTGAGTGATTTTTCCTGTACAAAACTCTATAGTGTTGGTGACAATAGTAATACCACAAACACCAATGTAGTTTATTTTCCATGGTTATCCCTTTCTTGCATCACATTTCTTCTTAGGATCATCATGACTGAGTTAGGAATACAAGGGTGTGAAGTTAAAGGATTTTTTAGATCTGTGAAAGCTTCAGTAACTAACCAATGGTACCAAGTCTCCAGTATTTTAATATTTATTTAATAAATTAAAGCTTCTTAGCATAATAAATTACTGGGTTCAGTAACTGCAAATTCCATCACTTAAGTCCTGTTTGTAAATTAGCCTTGCAAAGCTGTTTTACAATATCTTATACCCAAGACAGTACATAGGTCAAATAAGTGAAATGCAGAGAAATTATTTCTACAAGTTTCCTCATATTCATCAATGATCACTTAAAAGATTGTTTCAGCACATCTAGTATTTCTAATTTTTATATATTAATATAAAGTATTTT
>NW_010427757.1:0-15371 GCF_000710305.1 Buceros rhinoceros silvestris | reverse complement strand
AGCAAGCAGTGCTCTCCTTGAAAGAGGCTGCCAAACGGGACTGTCATTGTCTGGGTCAGTCTCGAGTGACCAATATCCTGAACCGCCTGCATGCAGGGTTGGGTCTGCAGCTTCCAGTGACATCTTTTCACCTGCCGTTTTGTCTCTCACCTGTCACTACAGGAGGCTTTGCAAACGTGAGTAAACACTTCAAGCCTGTGCAGTGGACTTTCTAGGTGAGGCGCAGCATGCGCGAGACTGGCCCCACCCTTTACACCTAAGGTTCATCTGCCAGGGCCTAGCGAGCTTGGATGGTGATAGCGAAGTCCTCAAGTCATAGGTTTGGTTAGAGTATCCTTCTCTTAGATGGATGCCTTACAAGGCTAAACGAGCTCCATCTGCCCGGGGTTGGAGTCAGAGCTGTCCTTCTCCTAGGATGGTTCCCGAAGGCTAGTGAGCCCATCCTGCCCATGGACACACTTTGTCTGACCCTTCAGTTGTGACCTGTTAGGCTTGGGAGACCCTACTGGAGGCACATGCCACCACCAGCATAGCTCTCAACCTCGCAAGGGCACGCAAGCTCTTTCTTCACGACAAGGGGGTGCCCGTGAAAGAGTTTTTAGGAATTACAGAAGAGACATCAGGTAGTACCATTTCTGATAGCTGTGCATGCTTCAGGTAAGCATGGCTGTGATCAGTTACCACAGTGAAGGACATTACTATTGACTGAATCCCCTTCCTGCCTATTGCCCTCCCATGCAAAAAACCTTTAAAGGTAAAGAACAGTTAGCAAGAAGGCCGTACTAGTCTCCTATCACAATAAGCCTTGCTGAAACCCGCACAACACAGTGTATTTAAGGTGTACAAGAGAGACTGAATTAATACAGCATCATATATACCTTCCAAAGAAAAGTTAAAGTGTGTATCATAACCAAACTTTAAGAGTCCCAAATACCAAATAGTTTTTCATAAATAAGAGGGGGCCATTGGCCAGGAATTCTGACCACTCAGATAAGTTTGTCAATTCCAGTTCCAATAGAATTTCTATCATCTTACCATAGTCAATCTTCCCCACCCACCTGGCCTAATGCCTTTATATACAGTGAGCCGTTCAGCTCATTGACTAGTAATCAACCAAGACTGCCTGGCAATTAGTTCCTTGACATCGGTGACTTCTTGTGCCCCAGTATCCCCCAGCCTACATGAAGCATTAACACCATGCAATGTCTTGCCAGAAATGCTATACCAGAAAGGCAACAGTCCTGTAGCAGAGCAGCAGACTAGCTAAATCCTCTCATGGGGTCCTGCCCAGGAGAGAGGCCACTCTAAGTGGCACTGTGCTAAATGGCAGATTCAAGAAGTCTGGTATAATGCAGAAGCCAAGGTTAGCTTTGCACAGTAGCTTCTCATCGTGTGAGAAGTTCTGGTGGGAACATAAGCCTCCACTGAACTGTACTTTGTACTCTATAGCAGTCACTTAGGAAACTGGGCTTCAGCTGTCCAGAACAATAATTAAACTATTATTTCTAGCTGGCTTTATTGAAGTTGAAATTTTTGCTCTTAGGAGTTTCAGATTTGGAAAAACGTACATAATATTCTTCTGTAATTTAAATCTGGGTTAAAATAGACAATCAATGTGTATATCAGAATAAAAAGCTTCTATCTTATTAGACTTAAGCTTTACAATTAGAAGGATTTAATACTTCTTACCCCTAAAACTATACACAAGCTCAACACCACTGTAGTATTAGAGATTAATGCCTTAAGAGGTCAAATCACTTCAGTACGTGTGCTGCCCTTTTCCAAAGTAGCCTAAATGCCAAAATAGTTTATTACAGAGCTGCTTTCACCACTAAAATTCACACCCACTAACAATAAACTTGACCTGCATATTAGCTTATGATTGCTCTTCCATGGAGGCCTAACAAGGATGGATATAATTTTTATTCCACAGAAAGAAGACAGAAGCAATAACAAATGGCCTGACTAAGAGTAAAAGCTGTTGTGGTAAAAGATATATGGCTTGAGGCAGGAAGAGAGCTCAGTATAAACTGAGTATATTTTTGTTACAATCCTGTTATTACTGACAATGCACATGCTGAGCTTCTTTTAGGGATGCAGAACATTCTAGATAGCCTTTTGAAAAATAGGACTTTCAGGCAGAGCTTTTGCAAGTGCTTTTTGGCTTACAAAAAACTCATTGAAAAAACTGTAGAACACACTATTCATCCAGTCTAGGGTCTAACTACCGTTATATTATTAAAAACTAAAGGACTGAAATTTTGACACGCTTAGGGAATTATAAATCCCTGGCTGAACTATGTCCAGCAGATTTTTTTTAAGTTATTTCACCATGTGTGAAAACAGCATTGAGCAGTGCAGAAAGTGGATCACACCTCAGAGGGGGAAAAAAGCTAGAAGTGATCACACGAAACTAGACTTAAAATCTCCCATGTGTATAATCATGGAAAGAAGGGGACAGGAACATAACTGCTTGCTTACTACAGCAGTATGGAAAGGACATCACAGGACTAGTCATTCTTGGAGGTCTAGTGCCTCAATGTAAACTTGATGGTACCAAAGATACACTTTCTCTATGGTTTTGGGATTCAGGTGTAGATGAGGAGCTAAGCTACAAGACAGTCATGGGGATCAGAGGTTGTTTGGGGGTATGGAAGTGGCTGTATGCAATTCTAAGTTCTATATCCTCTAACCACAAAATTTTCACATCTAAATTACTCAGCAGATTGTCATCATATTTTCCAGTAATTGCAACAGCATCAAGTTAAACACTTGCATAATGTCATGCATTAGGAACTAATACAGTTCCCTACAGCAGCATCACAGGAATTCAGCTTAGTTTAAAACTGCATATCTAGAGTTTGGGAACTATTTCTCGCTTTTCAGTTTACACTGTAACAGGGTTAAACTGTAAGGTAAAAACTACATGAAAAAAATTGTAGCCAGGTCTGACATTGGAAGCTTTATCTTTGTCCTTCCCTGCAAAAGATAAGTTATAATCATAAGATTCAGACAGTGCCAACCTTGCTTTGAAATACATTTTAAAGAGCTTCTACAGCAATCTTTCCCAGTGTAAGGAATAAACAAGAGAGTTTGTTTATCACAGCAGTATGACTTGGCATTGTGGCAGTTCTGGCTTTTAGTTAGCAGCATATACCCTACACTCCTAATATCATTTCTGCTCTTAACTCCTATGTGATGGGAATTGAGGTTAGAAAAATCAAGTTTAATATCTAAGTGACTGCTGGATATGCATGATACAAGTTTGTCGGGGTTCCTTCTCTCAGACTATCTAACATATCTATAAGTCTTAATATGTAGTTTATATGAACTAATAAGTACTTACCCAAGGAGAATAAAATGGCCTACCTGAAAAAAAACTGCTGCAGCTATACTTTTTGCTATGAAGGTGAATTTTGGTTTACCTCTGTCAATACCAACAGTATAGCATGAGTTCTCCTACCTTGTGAAAAAGAAATCTAAGCTTGGTCTTATCTGAAGCCACACAGCTCAAACCAGAGGTGTTAGTTGCATTTAAACACTTGATATCTCATCAGGAATACTGATGGACAACAAGACAACATTCTTCAAAGTTCTTCATGTGAGACTATCTGTTCTGGCATCCTCCAAAAATTGCATCATTAATGAGGAAGAGAAAGATGACCAAGGGTTTTAAAAGCCTGAAAATTGGTAGAATGATAGAACAAATTCTTTCTTTGAAGCAAATGGTAGTTCAAATCATCCTTGGCTGTCTGATCAGCTCAATGGGCAGCCAGAGCTCAAAATTTGTTTAACAAGTTTGAAAAGCTTCACATCAAATAATCTTAAACTACAGATGTACAGTCTAGACTGCTGTCACCCGAAAGTCAATGCAAAACTAGATGAAGAGTTTTATTCCAAAGCTGTTTGCTGCTAATCGGAAGACCACCACAACTAAGTTTTGCAGGTTTTTCTTGGACCAAATAGAGTTGCTGAGAGTCTGATAAACAGAAAAAAGTCCTCAGTTTATGAATGAAGCCAAGCAGCTCCTGCCAACATTGCCCTTCAGAATGCTGAAACTCAAGAGTTCAGTTAGTTTATAAAGTGGCTTAAGTTCAACAGAAAGAAGGAATATACTACACAGGAAAAGATTAATCTACAAAACAAAGCCAAAAAAGCCTGTATGCAGCCATACCGCAACAGTAAAGAAAATGATCAGAGACCTAGTGAATTAAAATAAGGGAGTTGAAAACGCATAGAAATAACATCCTGCTAGTATGTTTCAGTTATTCCACTTTTCTATCAACAGGTACTATATATATCAGAGAACTCGGGCATCACAGGAGGCTTCTTAAGCCACAGCAAATGGTTGTAATAAATCAGTTTTAATCTGGGAACACTTGACCAATCCCCTTCTGCTGTGAGAAGGCTTCTCAACTAACTTTACCATGACCACTAACAGTCAATTAGTCATGCCAAAATTCAAGAAGGGTCATTAGTCACAGTCAGACTAACTCTAATTTGACTGCTAACTCCACAGCTCTTAGGTCCTTTCTATCAACAACTCTTACCTTACAGGTCACACTGTGCAAGCACAGTAGCACTATTTAGGGTTCAGATCCAAACTCTAAGTTCATTGTTTCAGGCAGTTTCCAGGACCATAAGATTTTTGTGCTTTGATTCATCTTTGCCGGGGAAAAAAAGCCACTACAATCCAACAGTAAGTGAAACCCTTTTCCAGCCTTGCTTCTGCCAAGAGAAGGCCTAACCTAATGAGCACTCTCTTCCCTGCTCCAATTGCACTGCTTTACAAAGGATTTTTCTTCAACTCCCTCTATTTCTAGGGTCAGGCTTTTACATACCAACATTAAGGAAGACTTGAGTTGCAGTTCCTTATTTACAATTTCAACCCTCAGTAAAATTCATGTCATTCATTGTACTAGATTTAATCTAAAGCATCATCCAAAATGGCTGGGCATGCAGCCCAATCCTCACTGAGGCAGAACTACTGTCACTTTCAAAACTCACCTAAGTCCTTTAGGAGCCACAGGCAAGAACAGACTATACTTTGGAAGCCTGTTGGTCCTACAGCTGGATGTTTGGCACAGTATAGCAAATATCCACAACTGCCCTGAGGATCCCACTCCCCAGACATCTAATGTACAGTTTTGCACTACCAGGATCAGATGTGAGCTGACTGAGGCTCTTTTTAGCCAGATATATCTGTATGTTACTGGCAAGCTACCACTGCTGAAAGCATTCTCCCCCTCTCCCCAAACCAGCACAGCCTGCCCCAGAACTGTCTTACCCAATTAGATTGAATCTGTTATTCAGCAAGAAGTAGGTTAACCAAACTACTATCAATATTACAGGACATGCTCAAATGTGTCTACCTGCTTTTTCACAAATAGTAGCTGTAGGTCTGAGATTAGTCGGACTTTGAGACTGTCAGTACTAGATGGCTCTCCACTCCTCATTCTTAACCATGTGAACTATTAGTGCAAAGTTACCATGTGTTTAAACCAGAGGTGTTGAACTATACTGGCAGCTCTAGCAGGTATCAGAAACCTGTGAGTTAAAAGCAGATCATCTAGCCTAACTTGTACTTTCAACCATTGTGGAAGTAATATTTGGTATTTGTGGTTCTGGTCATAAACACCAAGAGGTTAAAAAGAACTACAGGAATATTATATTGGCCTGTATTAGTCAGTACTAAGTTTCATTAACTGCAGCTCTTACAGTTTCTAACAGACAAAACCAGCCTCAGATGATTAAGTGAATTGCTAGTGTTTTTCTTACTAAGGGCAGTATAGGAAAGTTAACTGACCTCTCTGACCTCTTCAATAGTAACAGTCCCAAATCCTTCAGAAGAAGGTCTTCAGAGGAAAAGGTAACTAGCTGTTAATCTCTGCTCAGCTGACTCCCATTTTACCATATGATAACCTGAGGACCAAAGGTTATGTCTAGTATAGACAGGATGAAGTTGTAGCAGTTCTGTTGAACGAGATAGTGTCAGACTTGACATCCACAGTATACTATATAGACAGTATGTATGAGAGACACTGTAGTCATTGAAAAATATCAGTGAAGGCACAGGAGTATCTTGATTTAGATCCTAACACAACATGTTTTCATATGTTCTTAGAAGTCACTATTTCATTCTGAAACAGTAGGAAGTAGCTTGCTGTAAGGTTCCATTGCACAACACAGCTGGTTTCTAATCTAATAATTTGTTGAATTTTCAAAATCAGTGACTAGTCTTTCCATTCACTGTTTGCTATTGTCATACTTTCTTCTAAAGCAGGAGAGTCCTGTTCACTACCAGTGAACCAGCAAGAGCACTGAGGTGCAAGTGCTCATAACTTAAGACACCTGATTTCCATCGGGAAAATCACCAACCCTGTTTACCATCTTAGTAGACAGAAAAAGCACCATTCTCTTGCACAAAGATAAAAAGCCTTCCTCACAGAATTGCACAGCTTTCTCAGGGTGTTTTACAGCAAGACTAACATTTCATCGCTGCATGTAGCCTTGGGCTAATCTAATGATTAAAGATTATCCAAACTAACTTTATCAGCTTACTATCTTGTCTAAGAAGTTTAGAGGCAATACCCTGCACTTATAGTTCAACAGGCTTTGTCCAGCATCAGCTGTATTGTACAAGTGTACAAGACACTCATGTTTGTATAAGGTTTCACCTGTTTTGCTTGCTTCTTTGCTGAACAGCAAATTAACTAAAGAGGAAGTCCCGGACTAAGCACTAAGTTGCCACTCCCATAGAGTTCATTCAACCAAGCTAAACAATTTCTCACTAGCTGACAAATGCAGCATGTATGGACAAACTCTCCTTGTGCTAGTATTCAGAGAAGGTTGACATAGTCCAATTAGTGTCAGCAACAGCATGAATTGGTACTTCCTACCTAACTTTAACTAGACTTACCCAAACAAGTAATCTGCCAGAGTTAAGCTATTTTATGCCTGACATCCTGTAATCCATCTCCTCTGCTGCACTGTCAGGCAGCCAGAACTGTAGCATGTGTTTAACAATGACGCTGCATGGCACTACAGCATTTCACAGCACACAGGAGAACAATTCTAAAGTCAGTTTATCTCAAGAACAACTTTGTCATGAGACTGAAAAAATGTTAATCTCTAAAATGGTCAATGTGTCATGGCACATTTTGTGATTGGGATTTTGTATCAAATAGCCACCACTTTGCTCTACCCCAGCGCTCTAGCTTAAAGAACAAGTTCCCATAAGCTGTTTGCAGTGACACTCAGAGGCTGCTTTTTAATCTCATACTCAAAAAGCTGCTAAAATCCATATAACAAGGAATATTGGTTTTCATTTGCTGCTAATGTAGAACCCCGTGCTACTGAAAGTTTGCTACACATTTTCTAGAAAGAGTTCTAAACAAGGTCTATAAATCCCTGAAATACTATCATTTTTCAAAGCATAATCTTAGCACCTCATCTACACCTTTATTCTGTGTCTCCATAGCCAGAGGAAACCTTTGAATGTCTAGTATCCTACCACAGCTAGCTTGAAATGCACGTTGTGCTTCACAGTCACTGCTTACTGCTGGTCTTGATAGCTTTAAGACTTGCATGAATTTCACAAGAGTTATTCCTATGCTTTCACATAGAAATATAAACAGAACTTCCCTTACCACAAATAACTTCCTTCTGACATGGTATAACACCTTTAGAAGTTCTGAAGTGAGTATTTGGAGGGAACAGCTTACAACCAACTGCAAAAGCAAGGCAGTAGTTACCAAGGAAGGTATTTCCAACAGCTGCGAGACTGAATCCCAGTGGCCTTGCTCACTACTGGCAGAAAGAATCTTATTTTATACAGCACACTGAAGCCTTTCTTGGAACAAGGCAACTAAGATTATTTTCTGTCCTGCCTTCCGTGCATACAAAGACAGGCAAATAGTTGAGAACAACCCCTTCACAGTACTCGCCAACTCAAATCGTACTTGTGTACGGGCACTTCAGTGACACTCTCTCCTAGCATGCACACAAAAAACCAAATTAGATATGTAAATAAGGCGAAGACACCAAGACTCTGAAGCTACAACACTGATGCAAGGATAAAGGTCAATTTACATTCATGTAAACTCCATACAGTAAAAGGGTATATTTAATATTGTCCCCACCAGTTTGTCTCTGAAGGGTAATACACTTGACTTAGCAAACCAGCTTAATTTCCAACTACTTAAGCCTTTTGTGGGAAGTATTGACTAAATTCTTGCCCTTCATGTAATACTGGCTTATGAACAATGTAAATTAATTTCTGCAAAGATTTCTAGTGTGTTTTATAATCTGACACAAAAATTAGTTGTATTGTATGATACATATACTATTTCTCTTCATCTGCTGTATTGCACATAAGAGCTTAAGTATCATTTCCCTTTAAGGTAGCTTTCCCCCTGCCCATTTGATGGCTACTAATCCATCCTTTATTCTCTGTATCAAAGTGCTAGGGAAGCATTTTGTTGTGATCTTGTAGAAAGCATAACACTTCTGAGCAATTGCTATATATGATATGAACCTAATCTATTTGAAAATAAGGCTGAAGTTCCATTTATTCCATAGTGGTTAGAAGCTCAAGCACTAAGTGCATTTGCATCATTGACAAATCAACAGTACCTGCAAGATCAATATATCAAACTTTAAGCCTCCACTAGATCATGCGGTTTAAGATCACATCTTTAACCCCAATTCTTGACACCTAGAAAAGCCCATGGAGAAATTCTAAGCTTATTTCCAAGACACTCAAAGAACATCTGTCTCAATTCTACAATTTAACTGAAAATTAACTGAACAGTCCCGTCTTGCATAATCAAAATTACCATACTAAACCACCTTACAACACCAACATTTCCTATGTGCTTATGGAATTCCATCAGCACACGGGCTTTAAGTAGTTTAGTTCAACATACATCTTGTTCCTACATAATATAGTATTAAGTACAAGAACCTTCACCAATACAAAGGATTCAGTACCCCACTGATAGGCAAGGAAATTGCTTCATCAGCAAGACCAATAACCATACCTTGCTTGATAGTATTTCATAAATGACTTAGAATTCCAGAAAAGAAAGCATGTGGACATTCAGAGCCTGTGTTCAGAGATCTGAAGGCTGGAGACATACCAAAAAGAAACAAGTTTAGCATGTTCCAGACTTATTTGGATACTTAGCTGTAGAGCTCCAAGCACAGCAAGTCATTGTCAACTGAGAGCTCGTAATTCTTCCGGAACAGCTGAGTCAGTTCAAGGATACTGAACACAAGATTTTCCACAGAGGGGTAGTTTCTGGAAGGAAACATACAGTACACCTTCCATTCTGTTTCTTGCCTCTACTACTGCTACAACAGTGTAGAAAACCTTTCAACATGAACTGGCCTTCTACTTTCTCCTCCTCAAATTTCTGCTAGCCTCGCATGTTTTCAGCCAACATCATCCTTAAGTAATTTTTCTCACATGAGATTTATACTTCAATGTGTGAGTAGAAAGCATTCAAAAATCAGTCATGGGTCTTTCGAATACTTTTCATCATTCTGGAGACTTAACCACATAAGATATTCTCCAACCCTGAGTGGGAGTTTTCTGACCTGCCTCAGCTGTTAGCAAAATGATAGTGCTCCCATCTCCACATGAAGGTAGCTGCTACTGGAGCCTCCACCACCATATAAACTAGGAAATAACTTCAGATAACTTACTAGTTTCTGAAAAAGCTCTGAACTCCAAGTTCTGCATCCATTTCTGATGCAGTTATTCACATGGACATTTTTCACTCATTACATATATTTGTAACAGTGTGGAAAAAACCCTCAGTTGGAGGCAGGTTATATCTGCATTGTGTTATCTCCACCCAATGCTCACTTGTACTAGGCACACAACTAAGCCTTTTTTTTTTTTTCATAGTTTCTTTGCAGGAGTTGCCATTTTAATCACTACATTGAGCTTCAAAATGTGCTGCAGGTTAAGGATGAGTTGTAACAAGAACACTTTTGCTATCCTTAGAGACTACTACCTCCAACCCATCCATACTCAGGAGGCTCCTCTTGAAAAGCAATTGAAGTACACACCTCTATGGCACAGAGCTATGTTACACACAGAAAATGGAGGAAGTTTTCTGGGTGACCCCTATGGACTTTCAGGGATGCATTAACATTGCTTAAGGCTTGCTTTAGACTTTAAATAAAAAACCAAACAGTCCGTAACAAGTTAGTGACCTGGTACATAGAAACAACTTGGCAGTCTTCTGACACATCAGTAACACAAGAGCAAACTGAGAAAACCTGAAATATAGAGCTGCTTGAAACTAATTTTTTTCACAAGGAAGTACACTATCTCAAATACTGGAACAGTCTGAATGCCTTTGAAACTCAGCTACCAAAACACACAACAGTACACAGCTATGTTCTGCAGAAGGTGCTTAGCTACCAAGCAGTCCACCTTTCCAGAGGAGACAGATCTTATTCCACTGGGACAGAAAGTGTTATCATCCACAGCATTACTCCTGCTCAAAGCAAGAACGCTTGTGTTTTACCATCACTGCCTTACTTCGCAAGTGCTTATTTCAGTTTTTTCTTAGCTTCTGTGAAGTAAGTTTTAGAATATCCTCCTCCTTCTCCTACACCCATCATTTCCCACACTTACTTTCTCACTTCTCAAGGCTTCCTATAGAAGAGAGCAAGTTAACTTCCTAAAAAAGTTAACATCAACTCACATATCTAAGACTCATTTGTCTTCATAGACAATATGGGTTATTCCAGCTCTTCCTCAACTTAGTATTTGAGCAAAATACTTCATCTGATTTCTCCATGCTCTTGGGGACTGATATATACTCTTAATAAGTTAGAGTTCAGATCTTTTCAAGGAAACAGACAAGTTTATTTTCAAATTTGCAAGCTACAGGTCTTATCATTCAGCTCCTGAAAGCTTGTGCAGAACATGTTTAGAAGACCATCATACAATCATTCCTCCTCTCTTTGGCCAATTTCATAGCCATGTTCTTCCAGTTAAAGCATCAATTCAGTTTCTTTTACAGAGAAATGCTAATAAAGTCCTGGAAGAAGGCTGTTGTTACACCAAAGTTATTGCAGAATTGCTCAAAGCTTTTAAACAAATTTGTCTATCAGTTATCTTAATGACAGTCTTCAGAAGCCAAGTTCAAGTGGTCATCCATGACTTTTACCACCCCTGCCCTCCAGCAAGTTGCATGTTCGTAAAGGCTGCTATAAGTGACAGTGATAGTCAATGTGATCATAAAGCAGCAGCTAACACTACTCCACTGGTCATAAGAGATCAGATCAAAAAAAACTTTTTATGATACAGAAAATCCTTAGTGTTCTTCCCATGATATGTGACTGACGGGTTCATCAATATGCTATAGTCAACTCTTACACTACCTTGTGGTCAGTGCAGGACACTCACTAAAACAGCAGGCTTGTCAAGCAGCAATCTCTAGTGTATTGAAATAGACTTTAAAAGCACTTCCCTATCATTAAGAATCCTGTGATTTGTATCCTTATTTCGATGACTCATTCTTATCTCCTATATCACAATTATTCATGTCCTTTGATCAAAGGAGTTAACCTGGTTCTAAAACTTTCAGAATTTATCCAGGAAGATATTTTTATCATAACTCCACACATCAAGATAAAAAACAAGAGTAATGCCTAAGGGCAGCTAAGGTTTAGAAGTTTTGCTCCTGTACAAACATGCATGTAATCTGTTCAGCTTTTCAGAATAGTTCTTGCTGCAACTGAGATAATTTGACAGTGACTGATCAGTCTTACTTCCAAGCTTTTTAATCGCCATTATTCAGGAAGCTACAACATGTGTCTAAAAATTAAAATTCTGGAATACAGAAGTCTAAGCATAACAATACCCTTCTTGCCCCTTCACTATTTCACACCCTCTCCCCTTGGATTCTGCTGCAGGAATTTACATTACATTGTACCTTACAACAAGAAGGTTATTTTCACCAGAAAGAGGGCATAGGCAGTGTGACACTGTCATGCTCTGTGTGATAGAATTACCTGCTCACTAAAAAAACCTCAGCTAGCACAAGAAATTGAAGTCACTCAGGAACCTGCTGCGTTGCAATACACTGCACAGCATTCATTTTGGCTACAGCCACACCAGACAGCAGCACAGTACCTGCATTATAATCTTTAGCTGATGACCAAACTACCTGGTTAGTTCTTATTCAGGTACAGAACCTTGAATTGCAGCACCCAGCTCTTTGAGGAAAGCTTTTATGATGAACTGTTAAGTACAAGCTTTGATCTACTGAAAAATAGTGTGCCTTACCATGCTTAATTAAAGAAGCCTTTTTAAATACATCAAAATTAATTCAGAATGCCAGCACCATATTGCTTGCAGGGAAGTCACATGTAACATTACTTACCATAAGATTTAGATCTCTTCAAGAGATCTAAAGCTGTTTTCCTGCACACACCAGCAGACAAAATGATCTGCATGGGCTGTTGAAAGCCAGAAGACACTTGGACTGATGAGTTAAAAAGGAATGACTATCACATGCTCAGATAATTCGCTACACACTTCAGTAAAGCGCTTTAGGGAATACACACTATGACTACATATAAACCATCTTCAGCCGAGTTCCCTAACTACTATTTTCTGTACAAACCTGTTAACATCCTCAGGTATTTAGTAATACTCATGAACATAGATGCAGACAGCTGCGGAACACATCCCCAGGTCAAGGACTTCAGCTGTTTTAAGATCATGAAACAACCCTTATGGATACTAAAATACCCTTTATTTTCATGATTAATGCTTAATTAAGATGTCAAGTTCGAGAGGAGTCTGAACTGTTACTCTCACACTGGCTAAGCACAGCCCAAACAAACAAAAAAAAAAATCACTAAGACTAAGATCAATTCCCTTCTTGGTCTTGTTTTTTGATTGGAGGACTCTCAACTCCACAGAAACAGAATAGCCTAAAATACCAGATTAGACATAAAAGTTTGGAGTGCAAACTGCAAAACACTTGTATTTTCCTTTTTCATTTTTGCTAGGAAAAGACTGGTCAGGAGTTTCATACAAGAGTACACCACACTGTAAAACAGGAAAAATAAGTCAGTGACAGGAAAAACTGTAGTTCTTCAATCCATCGGCAATATTAGCACAAGCCTCCAGGGATTTATCAGCAGCTCTTAACTCAGTCTTCACCTAGCAGCATCCAAGATACACTAAGGACAATAACCTAGAATGAAAGATATAGCCTTCTAGATTTCAAGATTAATGCATGGATGTATTGATAGCACTTCCCATAGTGAAAATAGGCTCTGCTCAAACTTTGTTACAAGTTACAACTAAGTTTCTGCCTAGCCTGTTGAAACAGATTGCTTTAGCAAAGCACACAGCCTTCCTCCAGTCTCAGAAATGAAGGAGCAAGAAGTTAAACACAAGCATGGCAGTCTCCCAAACCCCAGGATACTCATAGTCTCCCCTCTTCAATCTTTGGAACCTAGGCTTGCTAAAATATATGCAGTGTTGTAGCTGCTTGCACCAATACTGCTAATTAATTTACAGAAAGTTAAAACTGATCTATTAAAAGAACGTATCAGAAGAGAAAGCTTGCCAACATTTTACTTGCTCTCAAACAGGAATCAGAAAATATTTTGGTTTGTTTTAGAGGCCATCAGCAGAAAGATCTATAGCATGTATCAGCACATGACAATAAGAAGCAGGCTTCTTAGTCTGAACAACCCTATTTGAAGTGTTTCAAGATAACCTTTAGAGCAGAAGCACCAGAAGCTGATGTACAGCTGGTCTGTCAGAGGGTTTCAGCAGCCACGTTATGCTTCCTCTTTTCTGAGCTACCAACCATAAAGCACAGAACTCATGGAAACAGCAACTCCCAGTTATTATCCTGGTATCTGCCAGTAGCATAGTTAAAAAACAGCATTTGAAACGAAGTCTCCTTTTCACATCTAAGGAGATATTCTGAACATGGTGAAGAGTGATGAAGAGATCTGCAGGTTAACATCTGAGCAGCACACAACACTAGAAACACAATCAATACCAACTTGAGGGGACAGACTTCTTACAAGACCACAGCAAAACAGAGTTTGTTCTGTGGCATTTAACACTGCAGCATAAGCTAAGTTAACCATAATAGGTATACAGCTGAAGTCTTTAAACAGAGATGTTTAAGAACATGTTTGAATTATGTACGGGAAAGGAATGATGTGGAGTTCGGACAAGTGAATAAGGCTCTTCTGCTTCCATGGGCTCAAAGCACCTTTTTGATACACAAATCCATGATTTGAATTTAGACCTAAACATAACACAAATCCTATTCCTTCACTCCATGTTTCAGTGACACAAGTTATTTTAAAGTTAAATAGGTGATTCATAACATGCAAAGTTTAAGCATACTTCTTTTGAGGACAATTTTAGCTATTCAAGTTACCTTTGACCTGTAAAGTGCACTTAATAAACATAACCTACTTGGAAAAGATGTTTATTTCCTCTAGAAGTCTTACAGAGCCATAGCCACAAACAAACTTTAGGAGTAGTCACAACCAAGGCCACAAGCACCCAGGCAGGCTGGTCAGGAGAAGCAGTACAAGCAGGAACCCTCTGAGCTCTATAGCCAGCAAATAACGCAAAGCAGCTTTTTGAGGCCTGCTGTAAATCCCTGAGCCAAACTGTTACCGAAAATTCGGGAACCCTCTGAGCTCTATAGCCAGCAAATAACGCAAAGCAGCTTTTTGAGGCCTGCTGTAAATCCCTGGGCCAAACTGTTACCGAAAATTCGGAAGAAAAACTCCTTAATACCAATGCAGCATTGAAAGACGGGCATTTCTTTACTCTACAAAGCCAAGAGCCCCACAACATCAACTAAGAGGATCATACACAGTCAATAAACAGCCAAAACCTTCACTCCCACATTGAGACCTCCCTCTACTCATGCCCCCAAAGCAGACAAAAGGGGTTGCAGGTAACAGGGACAAGAAGAAAAACGACAGACTTCACAGTCAAAATACACATTCCTCTGCAGAGGCCGGGCCCTGGGACCCCAGCCAGCCAGGCTGACAAGCCTCTGCCCCCTCGGGTGAGCCCTGCAGACGGACGCCCGCCTCCGGCCCTTACCTGCTATATCCCAGAGCTGCAGCCGCACCAGGGTCTTGCTGTCCCAGTTGATGACTTTGAGCGCGAAATCGACCCCGATGGTAGCCCTATAGTGCTGGGAGAAGAGCTGGTGCACGTACCGCTTGATAATGCTGGTTTTACCGACGCCCAACTCCCCAATCACCAGCACCTTGAAAAGATGCTCCCTGCACTCCGGCACGCCGGAGCCCGCTCCTTCCCCACCGGCCATCCTCGACCCTCCCGCGGA
>NW_010427756.1:0-213 GCF_000710305.1 Buceros rhinoceros silvestris | reverse complement strand
CCCCCCCCCAGCCAGGCCACTGCCCCAGCCACCACACCACCACGAAGCCACCCTGCACCCCCAGGAGCTGCGGCTTCCCCCCAGCGCCCCTCCTGGCACCTCTAGCCCCGTCCCAGTGGCCGGTGTCCCCACCCCGGGTCACCTACCCCTCGTGGATGAACTCCTCCAGCGCAGCGCACTCGGACAGCAGCTGCGGCAGCCCCGTCTGCAGCA
>NW_010427755.1:55488-56342 GCF_000710305.1 Buceros rhinoceros silvestris | reverse complement strand
GAGGGAGGGCTGGGGGGTGGTGGTGACAGCGGGTGCATGCTATAAATAATAACGGGCGACTCCATTCTAGTGCTAGGCTAGTTTTTACACTGTACTTTAATACGAAGCTTCCAAAACTCCCCCTTTTTTATAAACGGACAAAGAAACAAACAAAAAAAAAAAGGCGAAAAAAAATGTTGAAAGTAGAAGATGCTTATGATGATGACAATGGTGTGTGGACTGTTAGTAAAACGTGCTGGTAGTTCCTAGGATGCTTATTACGAAATAATTAAATCTATGGGTGGATACTTTTCTGAATGTTCTTGAAAGGGCAAGAAGTTCCTGTGAAAAACCATGATACTGCAGCTTTATCAAAGTTTAAAAAAGAAAAAAGGAAAAAAAAAACCTGTAACATATCTCTTATATATATTAAAACGTTTAAAGGTTTTAAAGATAAATTGCATTAATACAGATTGAAGTATTTTATTCTTTTTTGACTTGAAAAATTATATTTCATATTGCAAAGATGTTTACAAGTATTTTAATTTAAGTTCAGTGAACTTTTTGTAGCTGGGTTAAATCTTTTTTATTTTAGTATGGCCTTATGGCAAAGAACACTGTATTATTTTAATATCACACAATTGTGAACGGAATTACAAACCATAAAATGTGTAATGCTTTGGACAGTATTCTGTTGGGATGGAGATTTTATAGGTTCAGAAAAAAAAATCTTTTAAATCTGCTTCACCCAGCATATTTTCTATTCAGTGATATAAAGCATATTTTATTCTATATTATTACAAAAATGGAAATGTATAAACATATGTCAAAAGGAACTGTTGAAGCTTTCTAACATTTGTATAAATAGAATTCAG
>NW_010427755.1:51683-54802 GCF_000710305.1 Buceros rhinoceros silvestris | reverse complement strand
GAAATTGTTTTTTTTAATATATGGTATATTGCTGGGGTTATTCCACACCTGAAAATACTGGTTTTTCAGAATTTTTTATCATGAAAAATCCCTTGGTTTCACGTGACTTCCTTTTAGCAAGTAGAGCAGATGTGAGGGGCAGAGCTGACAGCTTGCTTAGCTTTGGGACCTCAAAGGAGCAGGCAGCAGGGCGGCTCCTTTGTTGTGCCCTGCTGGTGGAGGGCTGAGTCCTGCTGGCCCTGGCTCTGCCGTGCCCGGGCACCCAGGATCTGTAGCCCAAAGCCGGTGTTTTCTGGAGTGGAACCAGGGCTTTAGCATCCTTCCTCGGTTCCTGAAAGTGCTTCGTGGTGTTTGGCAGTTGTGGTTCGGGTAATTGGTGCTGACAAGCTTATTTGAATAAAAAATTTATTGCTGTGTAAAGTTCGTTTCCTTTTGATGATGCCTGCAGTGGTATTGGGGCGAAGGAAGTACAGACGCTGTCTGACTAACGAGCCTGCGAACCCACCAGGCAAACCCTGCAATATTTCTGCTGCTGAGCGTAGTCACCGTGTTGGAGCGAGCTGCTGGATAAGGCGTGTTAGAGCAGGCTTCGGGAGGTGGCTGCAGATCACACTAACTGTTTGGGTTTGGGGGTGCTGCTGTGCTTTTCAGTGGGCAAGTGAGAACAACAAAACAAACCCAACCTTTGTAGCGTATTTGGTGTGTTTTACTTCGTGCTCAGCAGTGTCAGCCAGAGCTGCTCCGCTCGGATCTCCTTTATGGACTCCAGAGCTGCTGGCTGGGTGGGAAGGGGGAGGAGGGAGGATGCGGCAGGGGATGATGGGATCTCTTTGTTTGATTTGATTTGATTTTTGCTTCTTTCATTGAACTGTGATTGTGGTATCATCTGGTTTATAGAGTTAAAATCCCTCACCGAGGGTTGCATTTGTCTCAGGAAGCTCGTCCTTTTTGAATGGTGGAAAAAAAAACCCCAGTGCTGTGGAAAAGAATCCAGAGAATGACAGAGAAGATGGGCTTAAATACAGAAGTGGTACAGACGGTTCAAAAAACCCTTGGCAAAACTGGTTGCTTTAAAGGGATCAGGAAGTTTAAGTCCACGTGTATATTTTCTTAATGATGAGTGTTTAGGAAATAAACTCAAAATGCGTCAATCAATTTCTCCTTTCAGTGTAAACATCCTGTGCTGGTGTCTGGGAAAAGTTGTGAAAACGGCTATAAATAAAAAAGTGAATTTGATCACTTTGCTTAATTTTCCAAGCTTAGTGAAACCAAAAGGTAAATAGGATGAACAAAGTGTGAAAACTAAATTCTCCACCTTTTTTTTTTTTTCCCCTTTAACATATAACACTGTGTCTCGGTGGCGAGAGACGCGGTGTTTCGGCAGCTAATAGCAGTGGTATGGACGGCTGAGCAGCCGTGGTCCCCGCAACCAGCAGCGCTTGTGCAGCAGCTCGACAAACACCCCAGGCTGGGTGGTGCGGCAGGGCGTCGCTGAGCTTGGGCGCCGAGTCCCTCATTAAACGTAATCGGCCTCATTGTCCGAGTTCATCTTGCAGGACTTATCTTGGCATTTTCTTCACCAAGCTGTGGCTGAAACAAAGGCAATCTCCTCTCTGCCTGTGGCCCCGGATGCTTTTTTGGCCCCCTATACGCTGTGGCACCCCCTGCGCGTGCTCCGCGTGCGTAGCGTTTTGAGGTGGGAAGATGGGCTGCAGTGCCTTAAAAACGGATTGTGTTCCTCCCTCTTTGGGCATTATTTCACCCGCAGAGGGACCGGTCTGGATTACTCACGCCTTGGTGTCTGATGATGCAGTGAGTGCCTTTTGCCCTGTCTTCCAAGCACGCGTGCTCCTTGGTGGTGGCAGAGCCAGCCCTTTGCTGCCCGGCACGCCAGTGGGGTCAGCAGCATCCACTGCCCAGCCCCTCTGGCCACCCTAGTGCCGGGTTGCCCCATTCCGTTGGAGGGCGTTTCAGAGGCTGTGGCGGCACATGCGGTGTCCGTTGTGTTATGTCTCCTTGCTTGCCGAGTTGCAGTGATGTGCCTCGAACCCAAATCTGCTCCTGCTGGTGGGGTGTAAAATCCCTTGTCTTAGGCTGGTGGAGGGGAGTGCACGTGAGCAGAGCACGGGGAGGAACGTGCAGGCCACACGTGCACTGCCCCCAGCTATGCATCCCGGGCCAGATTTATGCTGTAGGTCAGTCCTTTGGACTGCAGAGGCCATAAATCAGCGCAGAATTTGTCCCAGGGTCTGGGGCCATATGGTGTGCGGGAGCGGGAGAGGGATGCCTGCGCGAAAGGGGAATAAAGGCCTGTGTTCGGTGCAGGAATATTTCAAAGCCTGAGAAAGGGGCAAAGTTCAGTTTCTAATTGGGTGCTTTGAAATATATAGATGTATATGGTCAATGTTTATCTTCTAGAACAAAGTTCACTTTGTTTTCCCAACGTTTCTGTGTTGGTGCTAAAACTGCAAGCGGAGGTCTCCACCACGAGAGGCTCCTCCGCAATCTCTGCAGCTGCTCGGGGGGTGGGTGCCCCTGGCGCGGCTGAGCAGCCTGGCCCTGCTGTCCCAACCACAGGGCAGGGGGTCAGCAAGGAGCTGCACGTTCAGGGTGTTTCCCTGTCTTTGCTAACAAACATGTATAGTTCCCAGTGCCTATACACATAATTATCTCAAAAAAGGGATACATTTACCTTTCTAAGAATTATTATATACAAACTCCTGAGCTTAATTATTCCTCTGTCCATATCTCATACTCCACAGAATCTGCAAAACAATCAGGCTTCAAAGCCAGAGTCCTTCACTGGAATAAAGGTCTTTCCACTGCCTCGTTTTAATAAAATAAATTATAATGATCAATTTAATCTAAATTTATTCTTTAGATAATTTTTTTCTGCAGATCGATTGAAACAAGACTTAAAAGCAAACTTTAAATTTAGTAGTAAGAATATAGTACAGTAAGGTATTTAAATTAAATCACTTTCTGTTTGATGTTTCTCACTCCTCTGCCAACCCCCTCACCCATCTTTTTATCTCCATTTTTCTTGTCTTGCCATTTTGGAAATTGAAATGATGCTTTGTTGTCGCTGAAGTGAATGGGAATTCTGCCGCTGGAAGAGC